>NC_056743.1:707820737-708060949 GCF_019279795.1 Protopterus annectens
CCACAGTGAGGAGACGAAGAAGAGTGTACAGACCCAGGGTAACCTACCAGTGGCTACATGAGCTGGAGATAGTGGAGTGCTGTAGGGTGGACAGGGACCTCCTACAACAAATTATTGAATTGTGCTGGCCACGCCTGACACATAGAACTAACAGAGGGGAATCCATTCCAGTGGATACCAAGGTATATGTAGGCCTAAGAATACTAGCTACAGGTACCTTCCAACGGCCAGCTAGGGATATGATGGGGATTTCACAAGCATCAGCATCCAGGGAACTCCTCAGCACATGTCGGTGAGCACGTATATTTCCCCAACACTCGTGAGGCGTTGGCCAGCAATATGCAACTGTTCCACCAAATAGCAGAATACCCTGAGGTAGTGGGTGCTATAGACTGCACACACATATGCATCAATGCACCACCTGGTGAGCGGGGTAGGGTCTACATCAACTACAAGGGCTTCCCCTCCATCAACTGCCAGGTCATGTGCGATGCCCACGACATAATAATGAATGTGTATGCTGGCTGCCCTGGACGCGATCACAATTCCCACATCTGGCATCTGATGCAGCTGTACCAGAGATTTGCCAATGGGGACATCCCTGACGGTCACCTAGTGGGGGATGCTGGATATGCACTGGAGCCATGGCTGATGACACCCATCAAAAATGCACACACATACACACACACACACACACACACACACACACACACACACACACACACACACACACACACACACACACACACACACACACACACACACACACAAACACACACACACACACACACACAGACATGAAGAAGAACTCCATAATGAGGCACATGCACAGACCAGAATTATAGTACAGCATGTGTTTGGGATGTTCAAGTCATGGTTCTGGTGCCTGGACACATCTGGTGGAGCCTTGCAGTACTCACCAGCTACATGTATCCAAATTGTCTTTGTATGTGCCATGCTACACAATATATTCTTGCGGAAACAGCTGCAGCAGGAACAGCACGGGGCAGGGTCACACAACCCCCCACCATTGCCAAGGCCTGCACAGTCACAGAGTGACTTGGAGGAGGAACAACCTGAGCCTGCCCCAGTAGGCAAAAGGAGGTGTGCCCAGTATGCCCTGGCCTTGGCACAAGAGGGACCCAGGGAATAACACCTCTCTCTGACTCTCACATACAGTAAAAGGGATGCCAAACATTACACTACTTGTGGCCTAACCATGTGTAGGGAGTGTACTATGTGCATCTGACATAGGCAGCCCTGCAGCACCACCCTCAATACTTGGGCACCCACAAGGTAAGTGACTCACATGCTATTCGGGGGGGGGGGGTCACATACCCAACAAAAGTCACAGCCAGCAGTACAGGTGTAGAGAAACACAAACAAAGGCTGTGCTATGGCCTCTGAATAAGGCCTATGGGTAAACTCCCTCCCAGGCCTACACAGACAGACTACAGCAGGTCAGGCAGTGGGGATATCAGTTCTGAAGGCTAGGAAGTCAGAAACTAATATGTAGGTAATTAATAGCTAAGATCTGTAGTATACCAGTATGCCTCTAGTCAGCACGATAGGTAAGACAACAGACTGAAATGGAGTACCTGACATGCCAGTGCAGTCCAGGTGTGCCCCCCCCCCACATCCTACGTAGAAATATAGAAACAGTCAGGTGTGTGTCCCCCAATCCTTTGTAGAAATGAAGAAATAGTCAAGTGTGCCCACCCCATCCTACATAGAAATATAGTAACAGTCAGGAGTGCCCCCCCCACAATCCTGTGTAGAAATGTAGAAGTAGTCAGGTGTGCCCCGCATCCTACATAGAAATGTAGTAACAGTCAGGTGTGCCCCCTCAATCCTGTGTAGAAATGTAGAAATAGTCAGGTGTGCCCCCATCCTACGTAGAAATATAGTAACAGTCAGATGTGCCCCCCCCCCACAATCCTGGGTAGAAATGTAGAAATAGTCAGGTATGCCACTCCAATCCTATGCAGAAATGTAGTAACAGTCCATGCCAAATGATCAACAGATACCCTGCAGAGACAGCATGCTACCTGTAGGTGTATAACACAAAGGTCAGCACTGCAGTACAAACTACCTGGAATCAGTCCACACATTCAATACAGACGGCATTACTGGGCATGCCCACACACATAGAGAAATGAAGGCAATGTCAGAGAAATTAAGGCAATGTCAGTCAAAAACAAACTGATAGGTCATACTGGGCATGCTCACACACTTAGAAGGCCACGTCTGCAAAAACCAGTGGACCAGACATATCTGGCAGCCACAGATGTTAGTGCAAACACTCTTCAGTATGCACCATTCATGCTTTGCACACACAGTGGATAGGAATACAGGCATATATGTAAGGACAACACACTATAATAAGCCAAAGGTAGACATACATAGATGTGTGGAAGAGGGTGACCGTGACAAGAAGCCATCCAGGCCTGTCCCACCCAGCACACAGGCAAAGGACCACAACCACACGAGAGTCAGATATCACTCACTGCAGATACTAGCCACCGGTATCTGTCAGCATTACAGAGTATGTGGTAAACGTGCCAGCTGTGCAACATGACTGTTCAAGGAAGTAGTCATCTAGCAGCTGTATACACGTACCTGTGAAATATGACCCAGGTTGTGCCCGCATGTGGCATGTCAACCCCTAGATGAATGGGTTATGGCCCATGCACACACTGCCCTCTCCATAGCCCCACTATGACAAGCCTGCTAAGGTCATCCATTGTGAAATACACCTTTGGGGAAGGAGATCTCCAGTAATCCCGTGGTGCGTCCTATAAGAACTTCATGCTGTAGTGTGATATAGACCTCTGTTAGGGGTTCTATACCCACACATGTCAGTTGTGGATGTTTTGTGTGTGTTTCAATGTCTGTGTAGGGAGCAATGCATTTAGACTAGTCACACTCAGTACATTTCAAATGGCCTACTTTGGCAATCCTGCTGATGTCAGCCAATGTGATATGCACCTTTAGGGAAGGAGTACTCCACTAATCTCTGTGGCGCGTACTATAACTGTGTAGTGTTGTAGTGTGTGTCTGTGTGTGTGTGTGTGTGTGTGTGTGTGTGTGTGTGTGTGTGTGTGTGTGTGTGTGTGTGTGTGTGCGCTTGTAACTCGTATCCTGTGTGGAGGTGGGTGTGAATGTGTGAGACCTGGGCCCAATGTGGAGCGGGTTTTCCAAATTTCTTATATGGTGGCCCTAGTATATATCACAATGTCCACTGTACAGGGATAACAGATGTGAAATAGCCGAAAGACTGGGGTGCAAATCCATACCCATACATGTGACATCAAGGCCAGTCAATCACAGTTAGCAACCACAGTATTACCCAGAGCACACTCTCAACCCATGTCTCATACACACACATACACACACACACACACACACACACACACACACACACACACACACACACACACACACACACACACACACACATGCCGAGGCAACAGCCAATATGTGTGTAGTACACTGCAGATTGGCGACTGATAGTAACTATGGAGTGAATGCAGTGGCCTACAAAGGGCATGGCACCCTGTCCATCTGTCCAATAGGCACATACATGCAGACAGTGCAGCTTCCCCATGTTCTCCACTGGACATCTGCAACACCTGTGGTGCCATCACATGTGACTCACAAAGGACATACCATGCCTGAAAACATGCCCTGTATGGACAGATGCCACTGACACCAGGGAACGTCGTTAGCATGCTATCAATGTTGGTGCACGGGTAACCTGCTGTCTATTACCAGTTCCTGCCACAGGTGGCCAAGACTGGCACATCTGATGATAATCTGTGTACACAACATGGGCCTGACACCCCAGGTACAGTTCCACATGTCATTGTACATGCATGTGGGAGGTGTGCACATCCAAGACACTGTCCATGTTATGGACTAAGGAACACATACATGGCAAGTGATGCACAGCATTGGCCACACGCAATAGTCACCCAGATGACTGGATGGTGAATACAATACCCACCTGTGTGGGTAAATGCAAAACCCACAGCCCTGAGCCACAATGCAAACCATTGTCATGTGGTCTGATGCCAATGTATACCCATCACCTAGCCTTGTATAGCCGTCTGGCACAGTCGACCACCACATACCCATGCAGAAATGCGCCCATACATGTCAGTACTGGCACCCTGTGTGTTTGTGTGTGTTGTATGATGCGTATGATCACATCCACACTCACTACAACCCCCAGTGGCATACTGAAGCATGCTGTCTGATGTCAGACACATCCCCATAGCTTTTGCCCATATAACCTCCGTATGACACGTGTGGTCCATATGATACCTGCACAGTAATGTGTTGTGGCAATCTCACTAGTGATAAGCTGTATCCCTGGCCCTGCCAAGTGTGTGCATCCCTGTGAGAGTGTGGCTGTGTTGACGCTGGCACCTGTTCATGCGGAATAGGCATGTGTACTTCACCTACCATATAGCTACCATATCCCTGTTGCAGATGTCACTCACCATCATATATATGTTATGAGGACTCCACAACAGGTAACCTATGTGGTGCATCGAATAACTGCATAGGACTGTGATAGCACTACATAGTCATCTGGGGTTTGAGACCCTGTGCTGGTAGGTGTGTGACACAAACATGCTTAGGTTTTACTCCCCCACCCCTTCCTGACTTGTCAGTGCCTCTGTCTGCCTCTCTCACTCACTCACTGGTGGATGTGGAGACCTACACCTGATTTTCTTAGGCAGCAGCAACTGCATTTTAAGTGATGCTCATGATCAGCTGATGGCCTCTGCATGAATTGCAGCCCTCCTCTAGCTGATTGCATGTGGAACAGCTGTGGTAACATTCCCATAGCCAAATGCATGGAAACACACTCCAATATCTAGGCCCTTTTCATTCATTGTGAGCAGGAACTAGATCTGCTGTTTGGCAAACAGCATCTCAGATGGATTGGGGGATTTACCTCTAACAACACACAATGTGGAAATAGGGCAACACACAGGAGGGGGATGTGCCTGACCTGACTACAGACTATAAGGCTGTTATACTGCATTTGGAGTAATGTTGGTTTAATAGTGTGTGTGTGGATATGGCTGTCCTACATGTTTTAATACCTGCCATGTCAGTTCTATGTTTATGAGGAATCCCCATCTGAAGGGTCATCTGCACACTGGGCAGTGTGTTGTGCCTTTGGTTTCATGTGTTACCCACAAAGCATCTAGCTGTGAACTGCAGAAGGTAGTGTAAGGATTGCAGTCTGTAGATGGTGAAAGCCGTGACAGTTACTAACCTCATCCCTCATAGGATATATGTTGCACCAAACCCTGTTACAACAGTAAATTTATGAAGTTATCACAGCAACATGTCAATATTGGCCCTGTGTATGTGCTTCCAGCCACAACTCTGTCAACCTTTGTACATATGTCGTGCATTAAGAAGTGCATATCTGCTGCACACCATCATTAGTGTCATCATATCTGCTAACAACCCAGTGAGATATCAGACTGCTACACATGTTATGTACAGTAGGGGTTATATCTGATGACATAACCTGGACATTCTGTGGTTGTTTGTACAGTACTGAGGTCTGTGTACATATGGTGAATGCCGACAGTGTGTGTATTGTTAATATGTACCTTGGCCTGTGTACACACTGTGGTAGATGTCATCATCCTAGGTCCCATCCTATCTGATGTTACATGCTGCTCCACTGTATGTTGCCATATTGGCTTACATGTTTGTAGGGCCATACACACACATGTCCCATACCACAGACAGGCATCAGACCACACTGTGTAGTGGCCCAGTATATGTAGGGTTAGTGTGTGAGTGGCACATATGAGGATGGTGTTGAACAGATAGTCCATAGACTGTAATATTATGCTAGTTTACCATATCTGGCTGTGGCTATGTTCACATTGGTTATGGTTATGCACTTTCACACAGGTGTATCTTAACCTGTGCTGTGACATGCCTGTAGAGCCTGCTAGATATGCAGGTACATGTGCATTCCCCCATAGGAGATGTATGCCAGTGTTGAGCCAGTCTGCCTGTAGCCTGCACAGTGCTTTGTTACATGCCTAGCAGCTTAGTGTACTTACCCAGTGAGGTGTCATGTCCAGATACTTACCAGATGTACTGCTGCCGGGTCTCCTTTAACAGTCATGTATGTCAGACAGAGCGGTGGGATGCTGTACAGATATATGTCATTATCTAGTGGGTAGTATGTACCATGGCACCTATGTACCAGCAGTTGTGTGTCAGGACAGACAGAGGTGTGTGAATGCATAACCTATGGGGAAAATGTATACCAGTCATTATGCGTTATACCCATCTACATGGCTGTTAACATTCATATTGTCAGGCCTGATCCACATATTATGCACTAAGGGGTTCTGTATATACCTCTGGACTGTAGAGAGTGTGTCAGAATGTCCACATCTATTGGCCAATATCTCTGCTGTAGTCCACAGCAGCATTCCGTGCTTGCAGCGGTACTGTACTAGGATGTCTTTAGGATGTCTGTCAGTAGCCAATGGCGCACATGTGAAAAGCAGATGTGACCTCCCACACACACCATGTCTGTGAAGACAATCCCTATTACAGTAGCTATAGTCTGGTAATATGCCTGCTATACATGCCTGACATCCCCTTGCACTATGAGAGTGCGACTATAGGGGCTGAGGTAGGGATACACCCCATGTTTAGGACATATGGTGAATATATATGTACATATGATTATCCAGATATCTATATAGATAAGAACACATGTACATATCAACATATATAGATGGGTGTGTATATGTACATAGATATGCATATACACACCCAGATATATACATATACAGAGCAGTATATGTCTACACATATACAGATAGAGATACATATGCACATATACGTATACCAAGCTAACATGCCTACCAGCAGTCCACTGCTGTTGTATGCCCCACACATACGGTGGGGCTGGGGCCATATATGTGTGGGCTTCACCTACAAAATACATGTGTGCCCATATGCACTCCAGAGGTCAGTGTATGTAACAGTGGTATATGGTCCTGTATTACTGAGTCTAAGGGGGGATGCACCATACATAACCTAGGCTGTTACAACATATGAGGGCATCAGGGGTGAGCTGCCTTAAGGTATCTGGATGTACAGTACCATACATGTCACCTATCTTGACATTACTAACATAATGTGGGTTACTGCAGGCCTACTGCCTCCTGCCATACAGACTGTTCTGTTTGCCAGTGTGTCTGTGATTGTGTCAGGTATGCCTTGTTATGTAACAGTTACATCCCATTTTGTCAACTGAAGTCTTTACCACCTAGTGATTGTGTACAGAGTGTAGATAGAGGCTGATGGACTATACACCTGCATCACTTACTGTTGATTGTTTGGTATCCTGTGGGCCAGTCTGTCTTTACTATTGTACAATTTGAAGGGCTTGGCCTGGACAACAACAGTTGTGGACCTTTCCAGACTACTGTACTAGTATAATTGTTTCACAGTTGCATTACTCTGTTGATATGGATATCAGAATCTGAACAGCTATATGATATGGCATATAAATCTGTAATAGTACACAAATAAAGGTATTCCTTTTCTGCAAACCTGTGTGTGGTGTTTATCCCATGACCTCTCTGTAGGTATATGTTGAACGCAATGAATGTCATTTGTATGGGTGGCTCATCCAGTGTCCAGTTGTTAGGGTGTTAACTGTAGGCATAGTGGCTGTACCATATTGTATGCACCTCCTACGTAAGTATCTTACTGTACATATCTCTCCATGTATGTGTAGTCACATATATATATATATATATATATATATATATATATATATATATATATGTATATCTGTATCTGCATATATGTGTCTGTGTATATGTATCCTGGGGATGTTGATAGCTTCCACATTTTACATTTTCTATGTGAGCCAGACAGTACTGCAGGATAGGTTATCAATACCAGCCTGACATCATACAGCTGGGATGTAGTACTGTTAACATCATGCCCATGTCGTGTCAGGTCCTGGTTATGGGATATGCAGCACTTGGTAGTGTATTGCAGGGTGGACGTGCTTGGCTGTGAGGGGGTATGCCAATTCCTACAAGACGTATATTGTTTGAGGCCTCTCGACCCCATTAACGGTGCATGTAGACATTTATGTTTCTGTTAATCTATCATTGTTTTCTATAGATGTATGGCTATATATACCTATATAGGTATATATGTTTGCTTACATATATATAACTATGTCCGTTACACTTAGAGATATATATCTGCGTACATATACGTAACTTGCTGTGTATATGTAGAAATATAGGTGTTGACATATATATATGTGTAGATGTAGACATTTGCATGTATATATGTTTATATATATATATATATATATATATATATATATATATATATATATATATATCTACATATGTTGTATCTGTTTAGATATTAATATATGGACACACACACATACATCTACATGTTGGTATACATTCTCTGTACTGTTGAATGATTGGACTGGATGATATGTTTGCGAAAACATCAGATTTATGTATATCGGGCATGTCTTAGTGGTAAATCACTTTGTCTATGGTGTGCAGGGTCCTGGGTTCGAGCTTTGTCGAGGCTGTTTATTTTGTTGCTGGGCAAAACATGGGCCGTTGGATACAGAGTGATTAAGGCACTTTAAAGCAGTTGTAAGTGGGTGTGCACGTGTTTGCGTGGAGCTAAGCACTGCTAACTTCTGGTTACAGTTTCTTATACTCAGCTTCTAAATTGCTTAATCTGTGAAGGCAGTGCTTACCCCCATGCAAACGCACTTAAACATGCTTACTAGTGCTTAAATATGCTTACTACTGCTCATTTGTGCTTAAGTCTGCTTACTAGTGTCTTACTCATTATGACACTGACACTTCACATGTGCATTTCTTGCAGTACTCCAGTTCATAAATATGTTATTTAGTTGGTTTTGCAACAAAAATATTGGTTATAACGTGCTTTGCCATGTAAAATAGACTGTGCTGCAGTGGGACTCGAACCAAGAACACCTGCTCATTAGGCAAATGCTCTGCCCACTACATTATTGCTGTGCTGCTTCATTTGCATATATCTTCCTTGTTATCCTCTTCAGACTTTTAAGCTGCTTTAACCGTAGCTAAGTGATGGGCACACTCGTGCACCTACGGTTAGCTTCACTCGGATTTTAAAAAAAAAATAAAAGGGTTTCTTCATTTTATATATATCTACTGTTGCTGTTGTACACATGGGGGACTGTTGGTGGGGATATGAGGAAGCCTATGAGTGGTCTCGCTCATTTTTTACACCTTTCTGCTGTTCGACATTGTGGGAGCATGTTTATTCTGACAGCTCTGCTCTCAGACACACTCCCTGCACACTTACATGCTCCGTGTAAGCCTACGAATATGCATAGCGAGCTTCTGTCCTGCTCCTAAACGAGTGCTTCCATGCAGGACTAAGCTAGTCCTGCACGGAAGATTAGTAAATCTGAGGGTGAGTCTTTGTGTAAAGAACTCAGAAGAAGTAGTCACTCTGATAGGTAGAACAGACACTGCTATTAAAGAGAAGTATTTATCAATTAAGAGGGTGAGAGACTGAGACCCAGACTGGAGACTCTGGGGAACTTGGTTGTGGATGAACTTTGTCAGTTTATTGGGATTAGCTGCATCATGGACATCACTGAAAATTTATCAGCAAACAGAACAATGAATTACTTTCATACTTTGAGTTTTGAATTATATGCCTAAAGTGAAATGCAAGCATATTGCATAATCTATTTTATCAAAAATTACTTTTGAGCTGGTATGATACACAGTGTGCCATTTGCACTATACAATATCACTATATATAAAATACACTGTAAACACGAGTCTACAAAGTATTGTATATACTACATTGGAGTTTTTTTGGGGAGGGCATAGTTTGGTTTAATCTATATTGAACTGCAACGTAGTGTGTGGAACATTGTGGTTACGCTCCAAAAATGGTAAAATGTCAAACTTATCAAGCACCTTTTGAATGTTAGAAAGGTGCTTAACAAGCTTTAAGCATTTTGTGAATGTCAGAAAGGTGCTTTACAAGCTTTTTTAAGTATCCCTAAGCTCTGTTAAGATCAGGTCTCATACTGGGTGTGACATCACAGGAAATATTAAAATATTAAAATAACACAGATGAATAGATTCACACAGATACAGAAAACCAGTACTTAACTAATCTCACTATATTTTCCTGACTGATGTGATGAATTACTATTCCCTGGTTACTTACTAAAGCAAGGCAAGATGAAGTGGGTGAGGTGTCCTTCTTTGTCAGGTTTCAAAAATAGACTGCAATGAGGCTTCAGACTCATATTGTATTAAAACATCATTGCAGTCCTGGATTACAAAATGACATCGTACACATCTGGTCATCTGCCTTTTGGCTCCCATACTACCCCTATTACTAGAAACTGAACCAGAATCTCGCATGCATGTGTTACCATACATATAGATATAGCTTTGCTAAGATGTGTTATAGCATCTGGAAGCCATAAAACAATTTCAGCACTTCCACCTTTCCAGGGTAGCAATTAGTTCACTGCTATGGAGAATACAGCAGGATTCCTAGTCCTTATTTTCACAGGCATTTCATTTCCGGGCTGCAATCAGAACTGTAAGGTACAATCTTTATGGCCTACCAGGTAATTTAATTTCAAACTATTTTCAAAGTTAGCTGGACTGAGATTAATCTCTTCTTTTCCAGTATCCTCTGTTACAATATATTATTTCCACAGTTACAATACATTCTGACATGCAGGTGCATTTCTTTTTCTGTCCAGCAGGACCCACTGTTGGTACATTTTTTTTTTAACAAAAGCAACTTTACAAATGCATTTTCAACACAAGCACCTGTACAAATTGGTTTGATATACAAATGACATATAATTCCTTACAAAACTTCAGCTAGCTATGCTGGCATATGTTACACATCCACTGCCCTACTTCTCCTGGCATAGCTGGCAATACTTTACATTGTCACAATGGGAATTGAAATTGTATAGTGCTGGCTGGCAAGGCATAGTGGCAGAAAGTAAAAAAAAAGGTTTAAAAGCTGTTAAGTACTTTGTTCTACCGAACTTACAAAGTATGGGAGAACAAAGTGCCTAACAACTTTAAAACATTTTGTTCTAAAGGGGGTTTCTTTAGCTGTGTTTGATAGCACTAAGGTATTTTTTTTCAGTTTTCAAAAGATTTGAAAGCCAGTAAAATATTTCATGGTGATTTTTTTTTCTGTAACTTGTAGTAAATGTAACAAATGTAGTTTGCTGAGAAGTAGGTTTGCCACCTGTCAGGAAATTTTCCTGACATTCAGGAAATCAGTGTCTCTATCAGGAAATCCAGAAAACAGGGTCTTTGTCAGGAAATCCAGTTATGGTGAATACTGAAAGGTATTTTGAATCATTCTAACAGCTTACAAATTCCTGAGGTATATTACCTAAAATGTTTACTGATTCAGCTGGATTCTTATCTGCTTTCAGATACTGTATAAACACATTCATTGTTGTGGTCCATCCTTATATATGCGTGAACATTTCTTTCACTTTCCATCACAGCCAAATAATCAGCACTGCACACAATAAGTGGCTGTGTTTGGTGGTCTGGATAGGCTGTGTGGAAAAGGAACACATGGTTGGTACAGTGGCACAGTGAGTAGTGTTGTCATCTAATAGGGCTTGTCTGTCTGAGTTCTTGGCAGTGGCTACATCTATGTGGAGTCTGCATGTCCTCCCTGTCTCTGTGTGGCATTTAATCAGTTGATCTTATGTCCTCTAATGTTGCAAATGCATGTCACAGGTGAACTGATGTTCTTCGAGTTTGCCAGTAGAAAACATGGTGAGTGTGTGTGTGTGTGTGTGTGTGTGTGTGTGTGTGTGTGTGTGTGTGTGTGTGTGTGTGTGTGTGTGTGTGTGTGTGCATGCACATGTGTGTGTAAAAAAGTAATATTGGCAGGTGTATACAGTAGCAAAATTAAAAAATAAGACATGAAATGCATTGCAAATCATTTAGACTGTCACAGCTTCTGGGGACCATCATTCCTGGCTGTATAAGTCATGGAGCCCCACTTAACCTAAAGCTGACCTCAACCTCTCAGAGGTTGGCACAGATTGCTATAGTTAGTGTAGGGAATTGGAGTACTGTCTGCATTATTTCTTTAATTTTCTGCAGAGTAAAACTTCAAAGGTGTGCACAGACGTTCATTCTAGCTTGTGTTTTGATCAAGGCAGTGGCAATTATTTCTTTACCTTTTCTCAAAATCACTATGCAAAGAAGGTCACTATAATTTAGGACAAGTGTAGTATGAATAAAAACATGCTGGAATGAATTAATGTGTGCTGCTTTTTTCACTTTCTTCACAACTGAAATCTAATGTATATACAAGTGGCAATCTTTTTGGGGTAGGGGAAAGGAGGCATGCTGCATTTGCACAGGTGATAGCAATAGGTTGAAATATGTTGCTGTGCTGTATTTATTTTAAGTGTTCATCATAGTTTGGCTTCAAAAGGGTACAAAGAAGGTGTCTGTCTTTTGGGCTTAGGGCTGACGATGCATGCTGTGGCAACAGTAAATTGAAATATAGAACTATGGTCATTTGTCCTTTTATTTCATCCCAATACAGGGGTACACAGAAAATCTATTCTGAGGTAAGGAGGAGGGCAATAATTCAAAAAATGACTTATGTGCAAGCATTTTCTTTTTCAGTTTATGTAAATACTATATTTTATTGGTAACTGCTGTCATAGGCCTTGAACACTAAACCTTGGACATAACTATATTTCTTCTACAAAATAAAAAAAATAGTCGGTTTCTTTCATTAGAAATGTTTTTTTTTCTCAGGCCATCATTGGACTAAAGGTTTGGAAAAGCTCCAAAATGCACCTCAGAGAATTTAAAACTCCAAAGCTTCTGGGGGGTCTGGTGATCCCTAGACTACCATCTTAATTAAATTATTTCCTATACAGTAGTTACAGTATGTTTTGGCCAGTTAATGTATGTTTATAGTATGTAGCAAAAAAGCAAACAAGACAAAGTGTTAGAAATCAGAAGTGGTCTGGTAGTATGAGAAGGCATGGATGGGAGGAAAACATGGGAGCCCTGAGACATGTGCCATGGTGACAGTAGATAGCAGGGTGGGGACTACCCTAGAACACTTTTATATGATATGGAACACTAAGCAAACTGCCCACACAGTCAGTATATATGACATTTAAAAATCTGTGCATCTGGCTATGGCTTGCCCAAAGAGGATGTGGCTGCCCCAGGCAAGAGTTGTGTTTTCATTATGTGGGGGGTGGGGGGGTGGCTTATTTGTCAGGAAATGGAAAGATGCAAAGGTGGCAACCTTACTGAGCAGACATATTTGTCAGTGAACTCTTGTTTAACTTTGGGTAGAGATAGGAGGTTTATGTAGAAGTGGGGTAGGTTAGGAGGGGGAGTGAGGGACAATGCTAGTAGGTGCAGGATTGGGTAATGAGGTCAAGGTTATGAAGTGAGGTAGGCAGTAGATGTGATGTAGGTATTTAAGGTCAGTATGGGGCTATTAGCCTCATTGGCACTGCTTTTGATTGCTTATAATGCATCCCTGGTCAGTGTCCATAATGACCAGAGGAAGGGTTAGTTCAGGTAATTACATGTGCAATAGAAGAGTAAGTGCCAGAAAGTTTAGTGATGGGCAGGTAAGTTATTGTTACAGTGAATGCTAAGCTAAGAGTAGATGTGTGTGTGTGTGTGTGTGTGTGTGTGTGTGTGTGTGTGTGTGTGTGTGTGTGTGTGTGTGTGTGTGTGTGTGTGTATATATATATATATATATATATATATATATATATATGTTTGTATGTATGTTTGTGTATATATATATATATATATATATATATATATATATATATATATATATATATATACACACACACACACACACACACATATATATATATATATATATATATATATATATACACACACACACACCTATATATATATATATATATATATATATATATATATATAGGTTTACTATCAAAATCCTGAAGTGCACTTGCACATTTATTCACGTCATCAAACCATATTGTCAAAATTGAAAGTGATTTCAGGTCCCCATTTTGAACCATGTTAATAGTGTTGATTTGAAATTCGTTGTTATGAAAATGTGACTGTTGCATTTCATGTGGCGTTCAGTGTCCCTAGTTGCAGGTTCACTAAGTTTATGTTCAATTTTCAGACACTTTGAAACTGTACTTCGATGTAACACTAGCCAATGAAGTGCAATATATATATATATACAGAGATATATATATATATATATATATATATATATATATATATATATATATATATACATACATAGGTCTACCTGATAATGCCGAAAGCTGAGAAGAAAGACAACGAGATAACCGACACCGGAAGACTGACAACAGAGAAGACCGAAAGTTGAAAATCCCGACGCTGAGAACACCGGCATGTTAAGGTAAGTTTGCGATAGGGGCAGGGACAGACGTTAGGGTCAGGGTGCGGATAAGGTAAGTGTGTGATAGTGACAGACTTAAGGGTTAGGGGCGGATTAAGTGAGTTAGGGTTAGGGTGAGGGTTAGGTAAATGTGCGATACTGACAGACTTATGGGTTAGGGACGGATTAATTGAGTTAGGGTTAGGGTGCGTGTAAGGTAAGTGTGCGATAGTGACGGACCTTAGGATTAGGGTTTGGGTTAAGGTTAGTGCATAGATAGTTGTGTATGTAAGGTTTAGTGTAGGTTTGTAAGGTTGTTGGTGTGCTTGTGTTGTGTGTGTGTTTTTCGGAAAAGGTATTTGTTTTGTTGATTATTGGGATTGTGGTTTGTCGGGCATGTGAAGTTTTGTGTTTTTGAAATTTCGGTTTTGTGGTGCCGGTTATTTCGTTGTCGGTGTTTTGGCGTGTCGGCGTTATCAGGTAGACCCATATATATATATATATATATATATATATATATATATATATATATATGTATGTGTATGTGTGTATGTGTATATATAGACAAACCAGAAGACCAACATCCAGAACACCGACATTCCACTCGAGGTAATTAACTGCTTGGCCATCCTGTTGAACTTTGCCCCTTACCCCCGTGGTAGTGTGATTTCAGAGTTGGTATAATTGGTTAGGGGGTGTGGGGAGCAAAGCCCCCCACATGGGTGTGTTTACTTTTGTTTATTTTTTTTCGGGGCGGCCAAGCGGTTACTTACCTCGAGTCAGAAGTCAGTGTTCCAGATGTCGGTCTTCTGGATTGTCGGTGTAGTCATCTCGGCAAAGTAAAAGTCAGTGATGTGGGTGTTCAGGTAAGTGAAGTAGATCCATATACATATATTTAATACAGATGTGGGTTTACATATAAGACTGTTGGCAGGGGCTTTCTGACTTTCCAGTTCCCAAGCACAAGGTCCTAAAATGTCCTAGAAATGTTAGAATGGTATTCCTTAGGTGGGGTTAACTGCCATTCAAATGCTGGGCAGTTGTTTCCTCTATACTCTGCAAATATTTGGCCAGGGCCTCATTTAAGCAATGTATATTTTGAATTATCTTCCTGGGTGGGCAGCCCATTGTCATTGTCAATGTATTTCTCAGGTGTCTCGCAAATTCTTTGCTATGAATTGTTCATTTGCAACCTGTAATTGTGAAATGGAACCAACTGATTTATAAAGCATTACCCACTAGGGACTTAATTGCATAGCAACCTGGTTGAACCACATTCTTACTAAATACACCTCCTGAGTTTTCTTTTAGTATAGTGACATGGTTGGGAGATGTTCTCTGCAAGCAGCCCCATTTTTGTTAATTAACATTCATGACATTGGGAGCCTTCTGAGCTCAATGCTGACACTAGGTGGCTGGAAGCAGCCCAGCATGTAACTCTGTGGCTGTGGAAGGACAGCGGCAGTGACAGGAATAGCGACTGCTGGTTACAATGGTTAGGCAGCAGAAGAAGCTATATATTCCTCAAGTGCTGAGATTTCTAATATAAAAAAAAAATAACAGGGGAGTAATTTGGATAAGGAAAGCCCCAGTTCCTCCTAAAAATGGAGGGATCATGCCACTGGGTGCATCACAACAACTGAGACTATATGATCAAAGTTCTGAAACTTAGAAACTACAACTAAAACACTAAACCTAAAAAAAAGCTTCACCTTTACGTTTTTGCAGGGGGGCAAGCCCTATGCACTCCACCCACATCCCCTGCTACTTAAATATACCAAGTCCGAGATCACACAGCAAAGAAAATGGTAAATCTCACATTCTGTGCTGTACGGCGATCTCAATTCATTGTTCGAGGTTTCAAAACTTTGATCATATGGACTCGGCCATACGGGTTTCGAAGTTTTGAAACTTCGATAAAACAAGGTAGACACATGCATATGTAGAGATGTGTGTATTCTGTGTATAGGCATATATATTGTTTAGGTATGGATGTATTTATACCATGTGTGCTGAGCAGGTATATGTTGGCAGGTTTATATATATACGTATACGTGGGTACCTAGGTATAGGTAGTGGTATGTGTATGTATGTGAGAATGTGTATATATAGGTATATGTAGATATGATCATATTTATGCAGGTAGATGTATATGTATATTATTATTGACTATATAAAAAAATTGTTGGTAAAGGCAGTCAGTGTCCAGAGGTGAGTTGTGGGATGGTCAGACCACATCACCTTTCTCCATTTGGGAAAAGGGAGCAAAAAAAGAAGAGGTAAGTAGGGAACTGGGGCAGTTATGGGGTGGCAGCAAAAAAGTGGTGGTTCTTTTAATACTGTTTTTTTTTCTGCAAGATGGCTACCAAACAGAGGCTATATCAGTAAAGAAAGACATCATGGCTTCAGCAGACATAGTCTTCCATCAGCAGGCATGGCGAATGTAGAAGGCAAACTGAAGGTAGACTGTGAGCACCTGACTATGGAGAGGTTTTGGCATGCATAGAAGTTACAGAAAGGAAAGGGGGAGCCCCATCGGATGCAAGGTCATGTTTTTGATTTTTCATGACTGGAGTAGCAGGATTGAATCCCGGGCTATATTACAGCTTGCTTGGATCTTCACAGGAGTGAATCAGGTTGTTGAAGTATTACCAATGGGAGTAGGCCATTTAGTACAAGAGAGAGGGGTGTATTTCTTACACCAAATAATTTCTCGTCACGGAAGGAAGAGATTAGTGGGGGAATTTGGGCAGGTATTTTTGTTCATACAGATGCAGAGGATGGTTGAGCCAGCAGCTCTTGGTGATAAGGATTCAATGGCTAGGATTAGAAATAAATATATTGGGGTGGTGTTGGAGTAAAGACAGTTTTATTCTTGCAGGCGTCTCATTAGGGAAGTTTTCTCTGGCAAATATCCTTTGATTACTGGAGAGAATCAGTTTTGAGAGATGGTACTATTTGGTGTGAGAGAATGGCACTCTATCACTTTAAATGTAACAGACAAATCATTATGGGGGGGGTCTAGGTATGTATACAGGTGGTTCAGAATGATTGAACTGAGACTTAGGGTTGTGGCTGATGAAAGAAAAGGTAAAGAAGGCTTGTGAGAATCAGTGAGCCTTTGTACAATGCAGGTAGTTGTTCAGAGGTCTATGGACCAGGGGGGTAGTGAATCTAGTGAGAGGGGAAGGAATTTGCTCTACAGCTGGCAGATGGATGGCCCTTTGTTCTAAAAGTTTAGAGGGCAGGATTTTGCTCGACAATGGCATGCATCATGTTGTCAAGTTTAGTGCAGCTCAGAATTGGTCTTGGCAGAGCTTGGTTTCTCAAGTCGAATAGAGGTGCTTCATTGCATAATTTCTGGCTATGCAGAGAGGGCCTCGACAAAGCTAAGATTAGGGGCAAGTGTTTGCTGTGTACATGTAGAGCTAAAGAAATGCTATGGCTGGTAATTACCAAAAAGGCCAGTAATGATGGCCATTGGGCTGTTGCATTGCTTGACAATGAGGTAAAGTTGTTTGTGGTTCAGTTTGGTTGTTGGGCAGTTTGGTTAGATGACTGAAAAAATGAAAAAGTTAGTTTAGAGGTGGTGAGGACATTTGTCTGTAATAACTTAGGATTAATTTGTTTGCAATACAGCATGGATTTTAAGCATTGGAGCATTTCAGTTGCAGTTCTTATTGCTTATTTTCATAGATTTACAGCCATGACTTCAGGGGCAGTGCTGTGGCTGGTGGTGGGAAGGCAGGTTGGGAACATTGACTGTTTGTAGTGTGTGTATTGATGCAGTAACTAGAAATAGTGCTGACTGGATAAGTTTACAGTGCAGTGGCAAAGTGTTTGTTTATTTGTGAAGAAGTTTCCCATTTGGTAGGTCAAGGCTTATTAGGATAGTGACTGGGTAAGGAGTATGCTTGGGGAGGGAGATGTTGTAGTTTGCATACTCAAGGTGTAGCTAGTCTTGAGTGCCATCTCTAGGGTATTAGGAACAATTGTCACTGAGCAGTAGGGAAGTTTGGGAGGGACAGAAGAATATGGAAAGGTCCAGGATGTCTCACAGCAGTTAGACTAATTGTGAGGACAATTACTGTGGTAATATTGATTTTTCAGGTAAGATATGTTTGGCAATGGTCCTTGCTGTGGGTATCATATGTCAATTCTTAAAGGCTACCGAGTCATTGGAAAATTAGGGGAGGGAGTTTTACATATTTCTGAGATGGTAATCTTGGCTGAGCAGGTTTATAGGAAGAGCAGCACTAAGATATGCCTAGTAAAAAGGAGGCAGTTTGTTCAAAATGTACAAGTGTGAGGAATGGATGGATTAGTTTTGCAGAAGTACATTTGCTGGTTGGTCATTTGTTTACAAGTTTAGGAGGGTGTTGGAGCACAGAATGTTGGGTGGAGAGGTACATTTACACAGGGTGTATAGGCTGACAAAGTTTGCAGAAGTAATTAATCAAGGTTATATAGAAGGCATGCGAGGGGTTGTATACAGTCTTCCATAGAGAAAGGGTGGGTGGATGATTGGGTCAGCAGTTAGGTTGCAGTTAGCTGCTGTAGTTCTCTCTTACATGAGGACAGATGATCATCCAGACTCTGGGTACTGCAATGATGGTTCCTTATTAGGTCTTGATTCATGGATCTGTATTGGAAGGACACAAAAGCATACATAGGAGTTAGCTAGGAGGCATGTAGCTTAAGGTGTGGATGCAGGTGGTACATCTAATTTGCTGGCTGGGTTGTAGCTTTCAGACAAGCTATTATGGATCAGGTTGGAACTGTCAGAGTTTTTTTAGGTAATGTTATGTTTGTCAAGAGTTTGAATGGATTATTTGAAAGTCCTTGGAGAATGGTTAGTAATTGTGAAGCACAGGTTGTTGAGAGCAGCATTATTTTAGACTTAGTTTGAATATTGGGTTTTCGTAACAGGGTTCTAGTATGGTATAGAAAAGATGGGCGAGGCAATGATGTGAAAGTTAAATAGAGTAACTTCAATGTACATTTGACCAGGTTTGGGGGATTTAGTACAGCTTTCAGTCAGGTTTAGGTAAGAATGGGAGTAGTAGGCAGACTTCAGAGACATAAAACAGGCTGCCATTTAGTCAGTCTGCTGGGTGGAGGAAGGGAATTCCCACTTTTTTTTGAAGAAAGGAAGCTTTCCCCCTTCCTTCTTGATGTAAGGGTGGGACTGAGCAATGGGTTACTCTGCTCCTTGTGGGTTTCTGACGAGTGGCATTTTAACTCTGTTATGTGATATGGTGATTATACTGAGGTGAGGGGTGGGTTACACTGCTCTCAGGTGGTTTTGGTTGATTTTAATGAGTGAAATTTAATGCTGCTAGGTTATGATATATTTGTTATACTGAAGTATGTGGTCTCTTGCTGACAGTACAAACTATTATTTGCAATAGAGGTGAACAGTGTTTAATGCTGCCAGGTCAAGCTACTATTTTGTTAGCTTCAAAATTATAAAATATTGGAGGGTGTTGACTTTGTTATGAGATGAAAATGTTTAAATGTCATTGGGCTTCTCAGTAAAATCTGGTCACACTGGCTATGTTGCTGTGGTTATTTATGAAAAACATGGGTTCACAGACAAATAAAGATGCATGCAGTACACAGAATTATGATTGGGTCTCACTGATCATAACCCTGATTATGTGTTCTGACATGGATGCCAAGAGTAACCTCTGGAGTTTCACTCCTGAGGTGAATTTCATGGCATCCATGTTGAGAACATATAAGTTGAATGTGATTGGATGCATGCATTATGTGTTCCTGCATCACTGCTTACAAGTGCTAATACTTACTGGTTAGTTTCCCACTGGTAAAATTGCACCTGCCTCTGTATTACTACATCTACCTGCAGTGACAGAGACAGAGAGATAGACTCGTGTATGTATTTGTTAGGAACCTGTTTCCTTTCTGGAAAATGGGGATTTTCATTATGAATGATCATAATGAGTAGGTATCAGACTGTTTCCAAACTACTGTGCAGCTAACAAAAGTAAAATTTAAAGTGGTGTATTCTAAAGAAGTGTGGACAAAGCATTACTTGCTAGTGCATTCTTTTATCTTACTGAGGCCAAACTGGTGGTTTGGATTATATTAGTTGCTCATTTTTCTCCGTATTACACTGGGATTTGCTGTGTGTCTTTGGAGTTTTGAGTATGGCAAAATAGTAATGTTCACTCTACAAAAAGGGTAGCTTACTGCATTTGAAAGGATCTTTGAATCACTGTTGTTTTAAATTAGCTTTGACTTGGGGAAAGCTGTTGAAAGTCCCCAAATATTAGTGCTGTACTTGCAAAAGGAAAATCAGTAACTGATTCAAAAGTATTGGAAATGGAAATTGTTGTGGGAAAACAAAGGCTATG
Organism: Protopterus annectens; assembly: GCF_019279795.1. Classification (NCBI taxonomy): domain Eukaryota; kingdom Metazoa; phylum Chordata; order Ceratodontiformes; family Protopteridae; genus Protopterus; species Protopterus annectens. The sequence goes on from NC_056743.1 coordinate 707,841,620, forward strand.
CTGAAAAAGAATGGCAAACTAAGAAAAAATTGTTGCTTTGGATTTATGAGCTAAGCAATCAGATTATTTTAACGTATGTACAAAGGATATAGTAAGGAACAGTAATGCACTGCCTTTCTGAAAAAGAATAAGCCAGTTAATCTGTCAATGTAAACACTAGAAAGGGATGACTACACTGGATATTTTAAACTAGGAGTGCCTTGTGTGTGGAGTCTGCATGTCCTCCCCGCGGTTGGGTGGGCATTCGAAAGACATGCGTAAATGGGCGTGAATGTTGAGCTGGCACCTCGGCGTTCGTGAAAATCTACTGCCAATCATCAGCGGACCGGAGTTCCGCTGTGGCGACCCCTAACTGGGAAAAGCCAAAAGACAACACTCTAAACAATGTGTGAAAGGTTAATGAAGGTAGAAGTTCAATAATATGACATTTCTGAAGCAGCTCAAAAATACTAGTACACAGAAGTCAACCCAGTAATTTGCATATGATGTGTCACCTATGAGATTTTTTGGCATGTAAATGAACTGTGTGTGTTGAGAAAAAAGGAACCAAAGCAAGTGAGAGCTTTTTTGTAATGAAATAAAAAGTTGATTGTTAGAAAGAATGAAGCCAAATAAGCTGGGGTCTTTGTAGTGAAAAAAGAAAACTGACCTCCCTGTTGTTCATTTTGAACTGATAACTTTACAGTGAGCTGAATAAAATCTTAATAAACTGCTGAAGCGAGTTCGAGCACAATGTGTTGCAAAACTGAATAAACATAAATTTCTTGTATTAACCAGACATTTCTTATATTTGTGACTTGTTCTGTAGTTAAAGCAAATGAAAATAAAAATATGCTGCATACAGGAGGAAAATGTTTATTGAATTTGAGAAGTCTTGTATTTATACCACTCAACAACCCAGTTTTTGGCAGAATGACCAGATTTTTCGTCTCATTTTTTGTCTGATTCTAATAAAATTGTGGTTTTCTGGAAAATCATTTGCTAATCATAGAGGATTAACGTCAGAAAATAATGACAAGCATTTGAGTTTCAGACTTCATACACTTCATAAAATTCATACTAATGCAAAACCAGTGTTATTCTATCAACTTTCTAAGTTTGTAAGATCACTATTTAAAAATTGTCCATATTTTTGGGCCTTTGCCTCCCTCTCCTGATTTCTTGCTCTATGAGGTTGAAAGCTATACATTTAAAACAAATGAAAAGTACTGCCTGATAATAATTTCTGAACAGAACTCTACTTTTCTGAGATGCATTATTTTGGTAGGAACTGCTGAAAACCCTATGGAAGTCCTTCTTGTTGAGAAGTAAAAATAAAAGCAAAGAAGTGTGCAGTGTATGGAAAACACTGATATATGATTGTATACAGAACTAAATTTTATTAGGTATTGTCTGTGACAAAGTATACAACATTATACAACAGCAAATTGTATTAGATGCTGCCTGAACAATAGTAAGAAACTTGTGGTAAAGTGCATGACATAACCAAGAAACACACAAGGCCTATTAAGAAGTACATTGGTATCACTGAGAAAACTTAGATACCTAAAAGGATATTTGCCCTGTACCAGTAGATAAACTTGTTCCAGCAGCAAAAGTGGATCTTCATCACAGTTAAAAGGATTCTTTGAAAAATGTTTTGTTGATTTTTATAATACAAACTTATAATACACATGTGTGCAGAGGAGCAACTAGTTATTCTGATGCCAGGGGGCTGCACCCCAATCTGGGACTTGCTACAACTTTTGCACATAGAGCATTGAAGTTCTTCAATTTTAAACTGTAACTTTAGTAAGATTATTATTTTTTTCCATGATTTATTGTTTAGTATGAAATCAGTATTATGCCCAAATGAGAAATGAATATCACCATTGTGAGGATGACTTTGCATTGAACCATTTTGATGTATAGTACTTCCTTTGTAACTCTGGATGTTTAGATTTGTTTGAAGGCAGGTTTCATGACTGCATTTTCAGTAAAATAGATCAGTGAAAAACTGTCCAGAAAGAAACTCCTCAGTCAGCAGATGTAAAATTCCATCGCTAATGGATGTGAATCATTTAAGGAATTATGGGCAAAAGTAAAAGAACCATGTTTTTGGAAGTTCTCTAACACCAATAGTTTGGAAGTTCTCTAACACCAGTAGCCAATTCCTCCCTGGATAGATCCAACCACAAACTAATCACAATGGAAATCCACATCTCACTCACAAAACCAGCAAAGGTAACCACCATGAAAAACTTCTCCAAAGCTGTCTTTGGGCTCCCAAAAATAGAGGTGGCTAACTTCACGGCACCCATGCAAATGGAAAATAGGTGCATGACTGCCAAATCATACACCAATGCACTGTATGAACACGTACATAAATGCATGGAACTAGCCATATGCAACAGAACCAAGATGCTCTCCTCCAAAAAAAAGAAGCCAATCTGGTGGTCCCCTGCCATTAACAAACTCTACAACAGAAGGAGGAAACTGTTGCAGAACAAGCTGAAGTCCCAAGATTAGAAAAACTCCCTTATTAGCCTCAACAAAAAGTTTAGATCCCTTATCAAAATCCCTAAAGCTAGCTATGAAGGCAGAATTGCAGCAGACGCTAAAAACAACCACAAAGCCTTCTACAGTTATATCAAGAATCTCTATGGCAATACCCAGATTTGCTCTGAGTTACTGCACAATGGTACCTCCTATACTGAACCAACAAATATTGCCAACATACTGGCTGACAAATTCAATGCCAACTTTGCCCCTCTTTCCCCCCTAAAGGACCAATCATAATACCGGAAGAATGCCAGACACCCAGCATTACTGCAGCACAGGTTAAAGCTGCATTGTCCAATGCCAAGAATACAGTTTCCATGGGACCCAACAATATCCCTGGCTGTGTTCTACATGAACTACAAAGTGAACTGGTATCACACTTGTGTGCCTTGTTCACTCACAGCCTCACCTCAGGCTTTTTCCCTGCAGAATGGCACACTGCTACAGTCATCCCTCTCCATAAAGGGGGAGTGGCTACAGACCCTGGGAATTATCGCCCCATTAGCCTGAGTCCGATATGTAAGGCTATGGAGCGCATCATCATGGACCCAATTAGCAAGGATATAGGGAATCTCCAAACTCTGGATCCGACACAATTTGGTTTTGTGAAGCATAGAGCATGCCTGCTCAACCTGGTTGACTTCTTTGAGTCAGTCACCAGAGCTGTGGATGAGGGCAAGGCAGTTCATACAGCCTACCTCGATCTGGCCAAGGCCTTTGATACCATTCCCCACTCAGGAATTTTTGATAGACTCACCAAACTAGGCATCAACCCCTATATCACTAGGTGGGTTGCAAATTGGCTCATAGATAGAACCCACAGTATAAAAATAGCAGATTCCAAGTCAGACTGCTGACCAGTCATGAGTGGAGTCCCACAGAGATCAGTCCTGGGTCCTCTCCTGTTTGGCATCTACTTCTCAGACATCCAGGCCAAGATGTAGGGACTCTGGCTAATCAGGTTCACCGACTATTGCAAGCTACGAGCCATTATTAACTCCACAAGTGATGTAGACATCCTCCAGAAAGGCCTCACTGAGACTAACGACTGGTGTTGAAACCATGGCCTTAAGCTTAATGCCAAAAAAATGCATCGTCATTCCCTTTGGGAAAAACTCAGTTCCAACTTATTACCACATTACTGAAGGCATTGTAAAAGAGATCTGGGGACGCAGGTTGACAGCAACCTCTACTTCAACCACCACATTGCCACTGTGGTCAGAAAGTCCTTCTATGTGGCACATCTCATTACCAAGTGTTTTACATCCAGGAAGAAAGAGGTCATCATCTCTCTCTCTACTCTTCCCTCATTAGGCCAATCATCGAGTAGAATGCCCCATTTGGCATGTACCTCACTAAACACCTGCAATAGCTGGAAAGGCCTCAGAAGTACCTCATGAAGAGGATCCTAGGCCTTAAAAACATGCCCTACATGGACAGACTCAAAAAACTCCACCTTTTTTATGTCTCATATCATCTATTAAGAGGCAATCTCTGCTTGACTTACAAAGCCATGTCTGACCCAGCCCTGTTAAAAATGTTACATCTAAAGAAATCCCAATCCCTCCGCACCACACGCTCCAGGGACCTCAACCTCATTACTACAATCAACAAAACATGCTGGAGGGACAGGTTCATAACCCAATGACTGCCCATGCTCTGGAATAGACTTCCCATACATGTCAAGCAGAGCACCTCATTGGCCCTTTTCAAGAGAAATCTTGATGAGTGGATGGGAAATAGAAAGTTCACCCCGGGATCACTCCAGTGGCTCTGCTTGATAGAGGCACTGGGAACTAATGGTGGTATGATGCCAGGGCACTTCCATGGGCTAGCCTTGTAAAGGCTCCAGGGCCGTTGGCCTAGTACACACCTATGAACCTATGATGTCATAAAATATGTGTTTCTCATAAGAAACCCATCAACATCAAGGTTCTTAAAACATATAAGACGCACTACATTGACTACTGAAATAGTTTTTGTACTGTTGATCATTTCACTTGAAAAGCTCATTGTTCCTTCACTTAGGGAGCCATGTATACGAAAATGGGTATGCTATTTGTATTTGGTCATAATCACAACTAATTTTGCTCATTAAGCTATTTTTCATTTCATACTTTTGTAGCATTTTACAAATTAATTTTATTGACTTTTTCTACCTTGCAATGTTTTATTCATAGAATATCCTGTATGAAATCATTACATTAGATTACTAGCTAGCCAAAACTGTACATTATTATTATTGTCAGATAACTGCTGCACAGTGTTCATTAATAAAATCTGTGCAAGAAAATCATGCTGAGTTGTGCTCTGAAGAGATGTTATCAAACACACACACAGAGGCTTGTAAAGCATTTGGACCATTACAGTGTGAGTGTGCTGTAATTATGCCAGCATATTTTACTGCTTACGTATCATGTGTATATCATATAAATCTACAGCTTGTCTTAGTGAATCATTGTGTTATATTTCTAAACATATAAAGTAGTAGTAGTATTTTCAGATTAAGAGATGTTCTCACCGTTAACTAGCATGAAATTTGAATAAAATCAGGACAGACTGAGCACTTGGAATTTCTCTTTACATGGTACAAACTTAACATATCTGGACAATAAATCTTGTACATGTGTTAAATACTGAAGCATATAATAAAGTCATATATTTCTCAGATATATAGGAAGAAGTAGAAATAAAGGTAGAAACAACTGCTCACATGCTGCAGAAACACCTCCTGCTGCTGCATTTCAGATTGTTTTAAAAGTCAGACTTCGTAGTATGTGTAAATGAATCCTGCCACATACCACTTACTCGAAATGTATGCCTGTATTATGCCAAATATCTAATTTAATTGTATAAATGAACCATTTTCTTTAGGCAACAGATCTTTGTCATCCCGATTAGTAGCTAAAAGACATTATCTTGTTAATTGATAGCTCAAGGTTAGTCTGTTCATGAAGATGTTATACCACTCAACAACCCAGTTTTTGGCAGAATGACCAGATTTTTCGTCTCATTTTTTGTCTGATTCTAATAAAATTGTGGTTTTCTGGAAAATCATTTGCTAATCATAGAGGATTAACGTCAGAAAATAATGACAAGCATTTGAGTTTCAGACTTCATACACTTCATAAAATTCATACTAATGCAAAACCAGTGTTATTCTATCAACTTTCTAAGTTTGTAAGATCACTATTTAAAAATTGTCCATATTTTTGGGCCTTTGCCTCCCTCTCCTGATTTCTTGCTCTATGAGGTTGAAAGCTATACATTTAAAACAAATGAAAAGTACTGCCTGATAATAATTTCTGAACAGAACTCTACTTTTTCTGAGATGCATTATTTTGGTAGGAACTGCTGAAAACCCTATGGAAGTCCTTCTTGTTGAGAAGTAAAAATAAAAGCAAAGAAGTGTGCAGTGTATGGAAAACACTGATATATGATTGTATACAGAACTAAATTTTATTAGGTATTGTCTGTGACAAAGTATGCAACATTATACAACAGCAAATTGTATTAGATGCTGCCTGAACAATAGTAAGAAACTTGTGGTAAAGTGCATGACATAACCAAGAAAAACACAAGGCCTATTAAGAAGTACATTGGTATCACTGAGAAAACTTAGATACCTAAAAGGATATTTGCCCTGTACCAGTAGATAAACTTGTTCCAGCAGCAAAAGTGGATCTTCATCACAGTTAAAAGGATTCTTTGAAAAATGTTTTGTTGATTTTTATAATACAAACTTATAATACACATGTGTGCAGAGGAGCAACTAGTTATTCTGATGCCAGGGGGCTGCACCTCAATCTGGGACTTGCTACAACTTTTGCACATAGAGCATTGAAGTTCTTCAATTTTAAACTGTAACTTTAGTAAGATTATTATTTTTTTCCATGATTTATTGTTTAGTATGAAATCAGTATTATGCCCAAATGAGAAATGAATATCACCATTGTGAGGATGACTTTGCATTGAACCATTTTGATGTATAGTACTTCCTTTGTAACTCTGGATGTTTAGATTTGTTTGAAGGCAGGTTTCATGACTGCATTTTCAGTAAAATAGATCAGTGAAAAACTGTCCAGAAAGAAACTCCTCAGATGTCAGCAGATGTAAAATTCCATCGCTAATGGATGTGAATCATTTAAGGAATTATGGGCAAAAGTAAAAGAACCATGTTTTTGGAAGTTCTCTAACACCAGTAGTTTGGAAGTTCTCTAACACCAGTAGCCAATTCCTCCCTGGATAGATCCAACCACAAACTAATCACCATGGAAATCCACATCTCACTCACAAAACCAGCAAAGGTAACCACCATGAAAAACTTCTCCAAAGCTGTCTTTGGGCTCCCAAAAATAGAGGTGGCTAACTTCACGGCACCCATGCAAATGGAAAATAGGTGCATGACTGCCAAATCATACACCAATGCACTGTATGAACATGTACATAAATGCATGGAACTAGCCATATGCAACAGAACCAAGATGCTCTTCTCCAAAAAAAAGAAGCCAATCTGGTGGTCCCCTGCCATTAACAAACTCTACAACAGAAGGAGGAAACTGTTGCAGAACAAGCTGAAGTCCCAAGATTAGAAAAACTCCCTTATTAGCCTCAACAAAAAGTTTAGATCCCTTATCAAAATCCCTAAAGCTAGCTATGAAGGCAGAATTGCAGCAGACGCTAAAAACAACCACAAAGCCTTCTACAGTTATATCAAGAATCTCTACGGCAATACCCAGATTTGCTCTGAGTTACTGCACAATGGTACCTCCTATACTGAGCCAACAAATATTGCCAACATACTGGCTGACAAATTCAATGCCAACTTTGCCCCTCTTTCCCCCCTAAAGGACCAATCATAATACCGGAAGAATGCCAGACACCCAGCATTACTGCAGCACAGGTTAAAGCTGCATTGTCCAAGGCCAAGAATACAGTTTCCATGGGACCCAACAATATCCCTGGCTGTGTTCTACATGAACTACAAAGTGAACTGGTATCACACTTGTGTGCCTTGTTCACTCACAGCCTCACCTCAGGCTTTTTCCCTGCAGAATGGCACACTGCTACAGTCATCCCTCTCCATAAAGGGGGAGTGGCTACAGACCCTGGGAATTATCGCCCCATTAGCCTGGCGAGTCTGATATGTAAGGCTATGGAACGCATCATCATGGACCTAATTAACAATGATATAGGGAATCTCCAAACTCTGGATCCGACACAATTTGGTTTTGTGAAGCATAGAGCATGCCTGCTCAACCTGGTTGACTTCTTTGAGTCAGTCACCAGAGCTGTGGATGAGGGCAAGGCAGTTCATACAGCCTACCTCGATCTGGCCAAGGCCTTTGATACCATTCCCCACTCAGGAATTTTTGATAGACTCACCAAACTAGGCATCAACCCCTATATCACTAGGTGGGTTGCAAATTGGCTCATAGATAGAACCCACAGTATGAAAATAGCAGATTCCAAGTCAGACTGCTGACCAGTCACGAGTGGAGTCCCACAGAGATCAGTCTTGGGTCCTCTCCTGTTTGGCATCTACTTCTCAGACATCCAGGCCAAGATGTAGGGACTCTGGCTAATCAAGTTCACCGACTATTGCAAGCTATGAGCCATTATTAACTCCACAAGTGATGTAGACATCCTCCAGAAAGGCCTCACTGAGACTAACGACTGGTGTTGAAACCATGGCCTTAAGCTTAATGCCAAAAAAATGCATCGTCATTCCCTTTGGGAAAAACTCAGTTCCAACTTATTACCACATTACTGAAGGCATTGTAAAAGAGATCTGGGGACGCAGGTTGACAGCAACCTCTACTTCAACCACCACATTGCCACTGTGGTCAGAAAGTCCTTCTATGTGGCACATCTCATTACCAAGGGTTTTACATCCAGGAAGAAAGAGATCATCATCTCTCTCTCTACTCTTCCCTCATTAGGCCATTCATCGAGTAGAATGCCCCATTTGGCATGTACCTCACTAAACACCTGCAACAGCTGGAAAGGCCTCAGAAGTACCTCATGAAGAGGATCCTAGGCCTTAAAAACATGCCCTACATGGACAGACTCAAAAAACTCCACCTTTTTTATGTCTCATATCATCTATTAAGAGGCGATCTCTGCTTGACTTACAAAGCCATGTCTGACCCAGCCCTGTTAAAAATGTTACATCTAAAGAAATCCCAATCCCTCTGCACCACACGCTCCAGGGACCTCAACCTCATTACTACAATCAACAAAACATGCTGGAGGGACAGGTTCATAACCCAATGACTGCCCATGCTCTGGAATAGACTTCCCATACATGTCAAGCAGAGCACCTCATTGGCCCTTTTCAAGAGAAATCTTGATGAGTGGATGGGAAATAGAAAGTTCACCCCGGGATCACTCCAGTGGCTCTGCTTGATAGAGGCACTGGGAACTAATGGTGGTATGATGCCAGGGCACTTCCATGGGCTAGCCTTGTAAAGGCTCCAGGGCCGTTGGCCTAGTACACACCTATGAACCTATGATGTCATAAAATATGTGTTTCTCATAAGAAACCCATCAACATCAAGGTTCTTAAAACATATAAGGCACTACATTGACTACTGAAATAGTTTTTGTACTGTTGATCATTTCACTTGAAAAGCTCATTGTTCCTTCACTTAGGGAGCCATGTATACGAAAATGGGTATGCTATTTGTATTTGGTCATAATCACAACTAATTTTGCTCATTAAGCTATTTTTCATTTCATACTTTTGTAGCATTTTACAAATTAATTTTATTGACTTTTTCTACCTTGCAATGTTTTATTCATAGAATATCCTGTATGAAATCATTACATTAGATTACTAGCTAGCCAAAAACTGTACATTATTATTATTGTCAGATAACTGCTGCACAGTGTTCATTAATAAAATCTGTGCAAGAAAATCATGCTGAGTTGTGCTCTGAAGAGATGTTATCAAACACACACACAGAGGCTTGTAAAGCATTTGGACCATTACAGTGTGAGTGTGCTGTAATTATGCCAGCATATTTTACTGCTTACGTATCATGTGTATATCATATAAATCTACAGCTTGTCTTAGTGAATCATTGTGTTATATTTCTAAACATATAAAGTAGTAGTAGTATTTTCAGATTAAGAGATGTTCTCACCGTTAACTAGCATGAAATTTGAATAAAATCAGGACAGACTGAGCACTTGGAATTTCTCTTTACATGGTACAAACTTAACATATCTGGACAATAAATCTTGTACATGTGTTAAATACTGAAGCATATAATAAAGTCATATATTTCTCAGATATATAGGAAGAAGTAGAAATAAAGGTAGAAACAACTGCTCACATGTTGCAGAAACACCTCCTGCTGCTGCATTTCAGATTGTTTTAAAAGTCAGACTTCGTAGTATGTGTAAATGAATCCTGCCACATACCACTTACTCGAAATGTATGCCTGTATTATGCCAAATATCTAATTTAATTGTATAAATGAACCATTTTCTTTAGGCAACAGATCTTTGTCATCCCGATTAGTAGCTAAAAGGCATTATCTTGTTAATTGATAGCTCAAGGTTAGTCTGTTCATGAAGATGTTTTTGCATATTAAATATTAAAAAATACAATAAAATAAAAGTTTGAAAAAAAAAAGTCAAACCTCATGGAAATTTACGCAGTCATGTAACTAATCAATTTCCAGTAATGAAAGAAAACAGAAATGCAAAGCTACAAATACTAATACAACAGGAAGGAAAACAGTATTCATTAACTGCTGCTGTTCTGCCTGATTCTAACTTAAAGGCAGAACTTATAGAAACCATCACATCAGGAAAAAAACATTTAATATCTCAGAATCAGAGAAAACTAAGAAAGAAAGCAAAATAAAAAATACCATTTCTTAACAGGAAAAGACTTTTGATTACCAAAATGTAATCACACATTATGAATCCACTGATGTGAACTCTCACAATAAAAGGAAATAATCAGCTACAAACAACTTCTAGCTGCAGATTAACTTGGTCACTTGGTCCTGAAGTACAGTCTAGAATTATAACATAAAGAGCAACTAGAATGAGATATGTGGCATACCATCAGGAAGGCAAGTTAGCCGATGTAGCTGCAGATCTGGGGTTAATTTTTCCTCTTTCTTTCAAAGTAAAGGATGTGTTAGTACTTACCTCACTTGTTGGGATCACCTTATTTTAGCTAATTTAGCTATGTAATGTGCTTTCTCCTTCTTGCATGCCATGATTTGTTTGTATTTATAAATGTATATGGTTGCAGTGAGGCAGGTTGGGAATCATGCATACAGACTTGCCACTGGGGGAAATTCATGTAGGTGGAGGCTGTGATTTGCTTTCCACATGGTGACTTTGGTTGTCTTTGGAATGGCACAACTGGGAATATAGTCTTCAAATTATTAGAGACTATGACACAATCAAACAAACAATGGCTGGCTAACTAGGCCGTACCATGCCACCACTATATTATGTCACTCAGCTTTAGTAGGTGGACATTAAGGTCAGATTATGGGGTAAACTAGATAACGTTAAAGGATTGGCAGGGTTTAATTAAAAAAAGAAAAATTGGTTATAATCCATTGCAATGCAAATTTTGGCATTAGTGCAAGGCATGTAGCACGTGGCAAGCAAAATCACCCAGCTAAGACATGTTTTCACTTCTTAGGCCCCCCAGAACACAAAGACCTATATGCCCTATTACCTTCAAGGGGTACACAGGACCCTCTTCAGGTGGGGTGCTCATTTATGAGGCATCTGTCTGCCAAGGGGTCAAGCTGCAGCACTGAATTAGGATATCACAAGAAATGAAGAAGGATTTAGAGGTTACATACAGATTACAGTGGGGTAGCAATATGACAGGAGAGTTACATCCACCCCCCATTCCAGTTATTTACAGATGCTGCAGGGGGAATAGGTCTTGGTGGTGTTTTCAGGGGCAGTGGTTCAATGTGGACTGGCCAAATGAAGTTAATTGTAGGGTGGGTACTTCAGTTCTACAGACAGAATTCTTCCTGGTGGTACTGGCCTTGTAAATATGGGGGTGGGGGTACAGATGAAGAACAGGGTGGTTTGGCTTTGTTCTAATAATAGCAGCATAGTTCATATAGTGAACAATCTACTGGGGGTAAAAGAGTGTTAGGGAGATTGATGAGATTCATTTTTCTTTTAAATGCTTAACACTGAATGTGACAGTTAAGGTACAACACATATCAGACATTTGATAATTCAATGGCAGATTCTCTCTCATTTACAGTAGCCCAGTTTTACTTTGCTGGCTCCAAATGCAAATCCAACCTTGGACTGAGGGCCAGATCAATTATGAACCTTATGGGTGGACAAGAGTGGTTGCTAATGTGTAATGCTATCAGTGGAAGGTCAAGGGTAAGGTATAATAAATGTGTACAACACTTTTGGAGACCAGACTGTCCCAGGGTTGGAAACCAGCATGGCCAATTTCACCAGATCAATTTAAAGCATATATTTTGTTAATGAAGGGAAATGTTGGAGTTTGAGGCTAGCAAGGAGCATATTGTCAACCTTGAATTGGTTTCATCAGGTTCTAGGGTTAAGGGACTTGGCAAATTCATTTTAAGTTTGAATTATGTTTAAAGGTTGGGAAGACAAGCACCTAAGATTTGAGACAAGTGGTACCTCACAGGACCATCAGTACTCTGGAAACTGTGGTTTACCATCTCAAAGGGGTGCGCTTCATCAAATGAAGTAGCATTATTTAAGGCTGCATTTCTGCTGGCCTTTTATGGGGTCTGTTTAGATGGTCAGAAATTGTTCAACCACACAAGAATAAAGGCCATTTAATGGCATTGCCATTGGTGCCTACATATAACAGGGGAGGACAATTGGGTTTATGGGGCTAAATAAATGGATCAGGAAGGGAAGGGTCAGTAGGTAAGGGGAATCACCCCAAAAGATTTGGAATGGGAACTGGCTGCAGTGTTGTTGGAATATCACAACCAGAAGTGTATGCAAGCTGGTCTGCTCTTTTGTCATCAGCAAGGGAACCCTCTCACATAGTATCAAGTGACAGCAGTCTTGCAGGAAGTAGTGTGCTTAGACACAAATAAATATAAAAATTCTGAAAAGCGGACAGCACACGATGAGAGAAAACTGTTTAAAACACAACTTTAATGTTGCACATAAAATTCCAAATAGAAATAAATTCCAAATAGAAGTGAGCGCTTTCGGCAAGTTAAATTAACCCGCCTTCATCAGACAAACAGTGAGACCACATTGAAAAAATCTTATATGTTGTAATCAAGATCCATGAACCAATCACAAAAAATAGCATTTGCTAGTTAGATATTCTCCATAGGAACCTTAAAGCAATAATGAGCCGAATTACGGCTTTTAAAACAAGTGCTATACCATGAACAATCACAACTAGCATGTAAAAAAAAGTGCATTGCATCAGTGAAACAGCAAGCCAAATAAAGTATAAGTGAAACCAAAATAAAAATAAAACTAAAAACTAAACAGTAAAAAACAGTATGCAATGTCTTGCAAATGATCCAAACAAACTCGTGTGTTGGAAAAATTACTTCCAAAGATCTAAAACTCATCGTAGAAGACATAAGTTACAGAAGTAATTAATTATAAAATGAAACTAACATCTAGTTCGGTGGCTTAACTTTAGATGGTAATCATTAAAACAAGAAGATAACTTATGTCCAGGTCGCCAGCATAAAATCATGGTCGCTTATTGCAAAAGTGGCAAATCAGCTGTGTGATTAAAGCGACCATACAACTATCTTGTCTTATTGATGTAAACCTTATCAAAATTAGACCCCATCTGTGTCTAAACCTAAAAAATATAAACTAACATTAGAAAATATATACTCAAAAAAAGACAAGATGTTCGTGATTTTACCAAGCTGAACCTAAGCCCTTGAACGATCTATACAGCTTAGCACATCAAACTCATATTACTTGAAATTATAATGTGTACTGTTTAAATGTGGGATCTTTAAATCCCACTTGGTGTTGCTACTACACTGTTCAACCATTACGAAAAAAGGGAAATCGTCCATGGCGTCTTTATTTCCCTAAGAGTAATGCACCAAATAGAATGGAATACCGAATTACCTCCCTGTACTACAGACGAATATGTTTAAAACACAAGAGTTGGCCAAGCTTAATTACCCTAGAACGCCATAACCATATTTGTATTAGATGTTAAATACTTGTTAAACCATAAACCAGGTACAAGATGGTAGATGACTATAAAAGCCAAGCAATATAGAGGGAGCTTATACATGAGGATACTACGACCCGCAAATGTGATGTATTTGCTACCTGTTGTAAGATAGTCATTTTAAAACACATTTGATTGATATTGCCTCATTAATGCCAGGAAATAGGTAAGCTCTAGTCCTGATCTGCCATAACAGCTCATCGATTTCTAGGCGAATTTGCCATGGGCCGCCTCTTATGTCCATTTCCCTCTGTTGTAGGACAAGATATTGAAAAGAATGTCCTATATACTCAGTGCAATGTCTAGCTAAAGCATTGTTGACATCTTCTTTAGTTATAGCATACTGATGTTCATAAATTCTGCTTTTTAGCTTTCTCTCGGTTTTACCGATGTAGAATGCATTACAGAGGTTACAGAGAGCTGCATAAGTCACCGCCTTAGACTCACAATTATAGTGTCCAGTACAACTATATTCCCTACCATTGATGCTGAACTTGTTCACTACTTTAATGTGTTTACATTGGGAGCATGACCCGCACCTAAACATCCCATAGGGTCTATTCGAACTACGAATCGATCTTCTTTCTAGAATTGTTTTCATATTGTCCCCTCTTCTATATGTGATCTTAGGATGTTCTCCCAAAAGGGAACAAAGGGACCTATCATACTTGATAATTTCCCAATTCTTATTCACAATTTCTTTAATTTTTTGGGAATCTAAAGAATAAGTGTGTAAAAAGCTAGTATTAAACTTACGACTCTCATTGTCATTATTATTATTAATAATGCATGATGAACTAGGTTGTGGTGATAACTGTTCATTACTGGATGTCAAGTTATTATTAACATACCCTGAAAGCAGAGGAAAAAAGTGACCCAAGTCTCGCTTTTGAGTTACCTCTGTCACCACTTTAGAAACCAGGGTCAACGGGTAACCCCTTGCTAGAAACATATTAGTGAGGTTACGACATTCTGCTATAAAATCATCTGAATCTGTTACCATGCGGGCAGCTCTTACAATCTGCCCTTTGATGACAGCTTTCTTTTGATGATACGGGTGGTTACTTGAGAAATGTAATAAAGCATTAGAATATGTCGGTTTTCTATATATCCGACTTTTAAATCTTTTGTTGATTCTATCCTTAATAAGCAAGATGTCCAGATAGTTGATCTCCGATTCTTCTATATTGTAGGTAAATTCCAAAAAATCTGTTGTTTCTGTGATTCTATCTATAAATGAAGGAATCAATTCTTTTTTACCACCCCAAATACAAAAAATGTCATCCTGGTGCCGAGTGTACCAGGTGACATGTTGTAAAAATAACTCATCCTTGAATAGATAAGTAGACTCCCAAAAAGCAAGAACAGCATTTGCAAAGGTACCTCCGCAAGGCGAGCCCATGGCTACGCCTGAGGTTTGCAAATAAAACATACCTTCAAAAATAAAGAAATTATTAGATAAAACAATTTCTAATAAAGTCTCGACCAAATTGATGGTATGATGTTCTACATTTTTGGATAGCATGAAATCCCTTACCCAAGCAAGGCCAATGTTTTGAGGTATGACAGTATATAAATCTTTGACATCTATAGTGAGAAGCAACATACTTTCATTATAACTAAGCTTATTGATATCCGTTAAGAAAGACCAAGAGTCTTTACAAATGTGCTTCTCACTGTCGATAAGAGGTCTTAAAATACTGTCTACATATTTGGCACATGCCTGGGTAATGGAACCCCTCCCATCAACAATGGGTCTAAATGGGGGTGCTTCCAATCGTTTATGTAATTTAGGTGTTCCAAAAAATGATGGAATTCTTGGAGCCGGCATGGTCAAGTATTTGTAAGTATCCATGTCAATGTAGCCTTCCAAAAACAAGTCATTGAGCATGTTATTAATTTGCCTATATGCCCCGTTTATCTCATTTAAAGATGATATTTTGTAAGCAGGCGTGTCAAGGTGTTGAGACATGTATTCTACATATTTGTAATGATCCATAAAAACTATGCCTCCTCCTTTGTCGGGTTTCATAGCCCTGATATTGCAGTCCCGTATCAGGTGAATGAAATCCCTTTCTAGAGGGGCGATGTTAAGAGAGCTCTTATGATTATTATACATGACTTGATTCTTGATTGCCCACATGTCCATCTCACACAATTTTTCGAAGGTATGCAAAGTGGGATGTAAGGGGGGATTGTAAGAACTAGCTACCCTAAGTAAACTAAGTGCAGATGAATCATTACCCATCAGGAATTCAAGTTAAGTTTGCGTGTATATACTTTTAAATCAATGATTAACCTGCCTATGTCCATATGGCAACCGGGAACAAAGGAAAAATCCTTTGCTAAAAAGTCAATGATGGCCTGTGATATAACCAAAGAGGTATAATTATACACAGTAAAATCACCATTAGTACTTTTGTATAGTTTTGGTTGTATGCCAAAGTCTAACAAGTCAATCACCTCCTGCGCCCCCGTCTCCTGTTCCTCGTGTTGTTCTGAGGTTGAGCATGTGGGCGGTTGTTCCCCCGAGAGTTGCTCACCAATTGAAAATCCTGATTGTTGTTATTATTATACAATTCAGGATAGTCAGTAGCTGAAGCAATCGACTCACCCTCTGTTGTAGGAAGATTTGTTGAATTACTATTATTGTTGTTGAGCCTAGGGCTCCTTCTGACAGTAGGTCTTGAATTGACATTGTTATTATTAATGTTTCCTGGGTGAGTCTGTACAGACTGGGTATTGTTTAAATCCTCGACCCGTTGGTCCGAAAAATTGTTGGTTAGACGCTGTGAGAGTCTAGGGTAAGCACATTTTTTCGTATAATCCTTAATGTCCCTGGCCAATTTCTTTTTCTTGGTAGATATCAGTTTATCCATAGTGGCATCAATACTGGAAAAAATTCTACAATATTCATATTTATATCGAGGAAACTCGACATCTGATTTGATGTCAGTTTCAAGTGTTTCCAGTTCCGATTTTAGTTTACTGATGTCACCAGTGTAAAACCCTATTAGAGCTTGCAGGAATTCAAACCCTTGTCTATCAAAAAGCTCGATCAGTTCTTGATAAAAGGGAGAATCATCTATTAATCCTGCCGGGAAACGCCATTGACGTAAACCTTTATGAATAATTTTGCTTCTTTCAAAGAAATTGGCCAGGGACATTAAGGATTATACGAACAAATGGAGGAACAGGAGACGGGGGCGCAGGAGGTGATTGACTTGTTAGACTTTGGCATACAACCAAAACTATACAAAAGTACTAATGGTGATTTTACTGTGTATAATTATACCTCTTTGGTTATATCACAGGACATCATTGACTTTTTAGCAAAGGATTTTTCCTTTGTTCCCGGTTGCCATATGGACATAGGCAGGTTAATCATTGATTTAAAAGTATATACACGCAAACTTAACTTGAACTTCCTGATGGGTAATGATTCATCTGCACTTAGTTTACTTAGGGTAGCTAGTTCTTACAATCCCCCATTACATCCCACTTTGCATACCTTCGAAAAATTGTGTGAGATGGACATGTGGGCAATCAAGAATCAAGTCATGTATAATAATCATAAGAGCTCTCTTAACATCGCCCCTCTAGAAAGGGATTTCATTCACCTGATACGGGACTGCGATATCAGGGCTATGAAACCCGACAAAGGAGGAGGCATAGTTTTTATGGATCATTACAAATATGTAGAATACATGTCTCAACACCTTGACACGCCTGCTTACAAAATATCATCTTTAAATGAGATAAACAGGGCATATAGGCAAATTAATAACATGCTCAATGACTTGTTTTTGGAAGGCTACATTGACATGGATACTTACAAATACTTGACCATGCCGGCTCCAAGAATTCCATCATTTTTTGGAACACCTAAATTACATAAACGATTGGAAGCGCCCCCATTTAGACCCCATTGTTGATGGGAGGGGTTCCATTACCCAGGCATGTGCCAAATATGTAGACAGTATTTTAAGACCTCTTATCGACAGTGAGAAGCACATTTGTAAAGACTCTTGGTCTTTCTTAACGGATATCAATAAGCTTAGTTATAATGAAAGTATGTTGCTTCTCACTATAGATGTCAAAGATTTATATACTGTCATACCTCAAAACATTGGCCTTGCTTGGGTAAGGGATTTCATGCTATCGAAAAATGTAGAACATCATACCATCAATTTGGTCGAGACTTTATTAGAAATTGTTTTATCTAATAATTTCTTTATTTTTGAAAGTATGTTTTATTTGCAAACCTCAGGCGTAGCCATGGGCTCGCCTTGCGGAGGTACCTTTGCAAATGCTGTTCTTGCTTTTTGGGAGTCTACTTATCTATTCAAGGATGAGTTATTTTTACAACATGTCACCTGGTGCACTCGGTACCAGGATGACATTTTTTGTATTTGGGGTGGTAAAAAAGAATTGATTCCTTCATTTATAGATAGAATCACAGAAACAACAGATTTTTTGGAATTTACCTACAATATAGAAGAATCGGAGATCAACTATCTGGACATCTTGCTTATTAAGGATAGAATCAACAAAAGATTTAAAAGTCGGATATATGGAAAACCGACATATTCTAATGCTTTATTACATTTCTCAAGTAACCACCCGTATCATCAAAAGAAAGCTGTCATCAAAGGGCAGATTGTAAGAGCTGCCCGCATGGTAACAGATTCAGATGATTTTATAGCAGAATGTCGTAACCTCACTAATATGTTTCTAGCAAGGGGTTACCCGTTGACCCTGGTTTCTAAAGTGGTGACAGAGGTAACTCAAAAGCGAGACTTGGGTCACTTTTTTCCTCTGCTTTCAGGGTATGTTAATAATAACTTGACGTCCAGTAATGAACAGCTATCACCACAACCTAGTTCATCATGCATTATTAATAATAATAATGATAATGAGAGTCGTAAGTTTAATACTAGCTTTTTACACACTTATTCTTTAGATTCCCAAAAAATTAAAGAAATTGTGAATAAGAATTGGGAAATTATCAAGTATGATAGGTCCCTTTGTTCCCTTTTGGGAGAACATCCTAAGATCACATATAGAAGAGGGGACAATATGAAAACAATTCTAGAAAGAAGATCGATTTGTAGTTGGAATAGACCCTATGGGATGTTTAGGTGCGGGTCATGCTCCCAATGTTAACACATTAAAGTAGTGAACAAGTTCAGCATCAATGGTAGGGAATATAGTTGTACTGGACACTATAATTGTGAGTCTAAGGCGGTGACTTATGCAGCTCTCTGTACCCTCTGCAATGCATTCTACATCGGTAAAACCGAGAGAAAGCTAAAAAGCAGAATTTATGAACATCAGTATGCTATAACTAAAGAAGATGTCAACAATGCTTTAGCTAGACATTGCACTGAGTATATAGGACATTCTTTTCAATATCTTGTCCTACAACAGAGGGAAATGGACATAAGAGGCGGCCCATGGCAAATTCGCCTAGAAATCGATGAGCTGTTATGGCAGATCAGGACTAGAGCTCACCTATTTCCTGGCATTAATGAGGCAATATCAATCAAATGTGTTTTAAAATGTCTATCTTACAACAGGTAGCAAATACATCACATTTGCGGGTCGTAGTATCCTCATGTATAAGCTCCCTCTATATTGCTTGGCTTTTATAGTCATCTACCATCTTGTACCTGGTTTATGGTTTAACAAGTATTTAACATCTAATACAAATATGGTTATGGCGTTCTAGGGTAATTAAGCTTGGCCAACTCTTGTGTTTTAAACATATTCGTCTGTAGTACAGGGAGGTAATTCGGTATTGCATTCTATTTGGTGCATTACTCTTAGGGAAATAAAGACGTCATGGACGTATTTCTCTTTTTTCGTAATGGTTGAACAGTGTAGTAGCAACACCAAGTGGGATTTAAAGATCCCACATTTAAACAGTACACATTATAATTTCAAGTAATATGAGTTTGATGTGCTAAGCTGTATAGATCGTTCAAGGGCTTAGGTTCAGCTTGGTAAAATCACGAACATCTTGTCTTTTTTTGAGTATATATTTTCTAATGTTAGTTTATATTTTTTAGGTTTAGACACAGATGGGGGTCTAATTTTGATAAGGTTTACATCAATAAGACAAGATAGTTGTATGGTCGCTTTAATCACACAGCTGATTTGCCACTTTTGCAATAAGCGACCATGATTTTATGCTGGCGACCTGGACATAAGTTATCTTCTTGTTTTAATGATTACCATCTAAAGTTAAGTCACCGAACTAGATGTTAGTTTTATTTCATAACTAATTATTTCTGTAACTTATGTTTTTTATGATGAGTTCTAGAATTTTTGACAATTTTTTCAACACACGAGTCTGTTTGGATCATTTGCAAGACATTGCACATTGTTTTTTAATGTTCAGTTTTTAGATTCATTTCTATCTTGGTTTTATTTATACTGGATTTGGCTTGCTGTTGCACTGATGCAATGCACTTTTTTTACATGTTAGTCGTGGTTGCTCATGGCATAGCATTTGTTTCAAAAGCCGTAATTTGGCTCATTATTGCTTTAAGGTTCCTATGGAGAATATTTAATTAGCAAATGCTATTTTTTGTGATTGGTTCGTGGATCTTGATTATAACATGTAAGATTTTTTCAATGTGGTCTCGCTGTTTGTCTGATGAAGGCGGGTTAAATTAACTTGCCGAAAGCGCTCCCTTCTATTTGGAATTTATTTCTATTTGGAATTTCACGTGCAACATTAAAGTTGTGTTTTAAACAGTTTTCTCTCATCGTGTGCTGTCCGCTTTTCAGTAGTTTTGGTCTTCAGTTTTCGTTTGTTGGTGACACAAATAAATATACATTACACTTATTTTGGATAGGGGCAGCATCATATGCATACACATTGGGGGTGTCACAGGATGACTTAAGAGTACAGGCAGGTGGAAGTCCAATGCTTATAAAAGTTATGCTAGGTGTGAACAGCTTTAACTTGAATTGTAGCTTACACATCATCAGATTGGAAGTCCATTTATATAGTGAGTCATTCAGTTATTTGGAGGCTCCATCACTGGCTCCAATGCAGGTTGGATTCATGCCCCAAAAGGCAAAATAAAGAATTTTGTGAGACAATATGGTTTGGAGTGTCAGGCATGTAATTGCACCAGCTTAGAACAGTGTTGCAGCAAGTATCCAGAATAAGCAAGGCCCCTGTAGCTATTGTACTGTGTTTGAGTGTTAATGGTATTTGCCAGCTTCCAATTAAGGATGGGGTGGGCTTGATTAGGCAGGGGGTGAATTACAGTATATACATAAGTACTGGCCACAGGCTACTGTTTGTTGCTATTTGTTGGTCAGAAATGGTGCAGAGAAGGAAATGAAGGGAAAAAATAACAACTCAGGAACAATCCACAAATTCACAGAAAACAGGCAAGTTTATTCCTCTGACGTCTCGGCTTGAGCCTTCAAGGAGTAAAGAACAAATAAGACACACTACATTTATATATACAAAGTTAATTGATAAAACAATTAATCAATAAAACAATTAGAAATAATAAAATTTTAAATAAATACTCTCCAATTTAAGTCTTCATTAAGACCTTGTGGATACATAGTGTTAAATTTCAATATATACATAGCTTCCTTATATATTAAAACTTGTTTAATATTTGAAATGTTGTGCCGTGAACAACTTATTTTTTCTAAAACTGTAGCTTGAAGTTCTTCATTTTTGCTGTTGTGATAATCCCTAAAATGCACAGCTACATAACTTGCTTCTCTATTATTAATAATGTCCCTAGCATGCTCCAACAATCTAACTTTAAATGACCGTTTGGTTTCACCAATATAAAATTTCTTACATGGACATTTAAGGGCATAGATCACCCCTTCAGAGTTACAGTTGAAGGAACCAAGAGTATTAAATCTAACATTATTAATATAAGAAAGTTTATTAACCACAAAACTACAAGCCTTACATCTCCCACACTTCAAAGTGCCATTAGGAAACAAATTCTGTTGTAAACTAACCTCAGGCATCTCAAATCTACTCTTTACTAAAAAATCTTTAATATTCCTGCCTCTTCTATATGAAAATCGTAAATCCACGTCCAACCATTCAGACACATTATGTAAGGAATTAAAATAATTCCAATAATAACTAACTAAACGAGACATTTCACCACTAAAGCAACCATAAGTAGAAACAAAATATAAAATATCTCTCAAATTAACTTTACTATGGGGTACATTTAGACAACTATTATAAGTTTTGGGAACAATTTTTTTATACCTGTAACTACAAAACTTGTTATAACTATCTTGTATAACTTGCTTATTGTAACCCCTTTGACTAAAAGTATGCATTAATAAATTCAATTCCTTATTAAAAACAACCTCACTATTACATAATCTAAATGTTCTAAGAATTTCGCTGTATGGCAAGGCTTCCAACGTGTGTGGGGGATAACAACTAGTGCCATACACATACTGTGTACCACCATCAAATTTCCTATTAAAAGAAGTTACTAGGCTCTTACCATCAACAATATTCAAAATAATGTCAAGGAAAGGAATAGAAGTACCTTTTTTCAACCCATCAAATTCCAAACAAAACCTATTTTTATTTAGGTCTAAAATAAAATTATCTACTAGAGTCTCACCCCCTTCAACCAAAAAAATTAAATCATCCACAAACCTAAAATATTTAATAACATAATTTTGAAAAAAAATATTTTCTATATAAAAATTCTGATTCAAATAAGCCCATAGCTAAATTTGCATACATGGGGGCAAAAGCTGCCCCCATGGCCGTACCTCGTTTTTGTCGATACAAACAATTATCAAATTCAAAAAAATTGTTGATCAGACAAAAATGAATGAGCTCTAAAATGCATTCTGTAACAGGATAATCGCCTAAAAAAAATCTAACAGCCTCCATACCAAATTGATGACTGATGTTTGTATATAGGCTTTTAACATCGATAGTAATCCAATACATTTGCTCATTCCATTCTACTTCATTAATTTTTTCTAAAAAATCAAAAACATCCGTGATATATGAAGATAAAGTTTTGACCTTAACTAACAAAAAACTATGTAGAAAAAGACCTAAATTGTGCAAAAAATAGTTGCATCCTGACACAATAGGTCTTCCTGGAGGTGAAATTAAACTTTTGTGTATTTTGGGAAGGCAATAAAAGTATGCCATTTTACAACCTTCACTATTACATTTTTTCTTTAAATCCATATGAGAAAAGTATCCTAACCTTACACCTTTTTCAAGTAATTCATTATATTCCTTTAGAGCATGGTTGTACAAAGCATGTGTTGCTTTTTCATAAACATTTTCATCACTTAAATGTTCAATACACATTCTAATATATTGGGAATAGTGCATAATAACAAGCTTATTACCTTTATCAGATGGCTTAAAAACAATTTCATTAATTTTGCTCAATTTAAGTAAAGCCTGCCATTCATTAAAACATAAATTGTATTGTATATCAGCTCTATATTTCATATATTCTTCAAATGCATGCTCACTAGAAAAATTTACTAAATTAACAAAATGCGTAACATCATTATTTAGGACAGGAGGAACAAAATTACTATTTTGCTTAATACAATTAGTATCAAATTTAAAATAAGCATCATATGTATCTTCCGATGCACATGTGTGGAAACTATCACATGAAGAATTAGAATTATCTAAAGAAGACACAGCATTAACATTATTATGAAAAAAACTTTTAAGCTGAAGCTTCCTACCAAATCTATAAACGTCCCTTTTTATTTCATGTATACGTGATACCACAGTAGGAATAAGTCCCTTGTGAAGAACAGATAACTCAATGTCTGTAAAAGATTGTCCTGATAAATTAATAACATAATTATCATTCAGAGGTAAAGAAAACACATCACCATCTACCTCTTTTGTAGTCACCTTGTGGAAATTGTCCTCTTTGCGACAAACCTTGCGCTTCCCTCTGGTGTTTTCTACCCTGGAAACCTCCACGAACATTTCTCGTGTCTCCACGAAAAGTTTGATGAAATTTATCGGACTGTTGAGGTTTCGGTAGTGTTGGAAAATCAGTATTGATGTTGTCTATCTCTTCATAAGAGGTATAACCCCCTTCCGATGCTGAAAATGAAGAATTATGGTTACCTTCACTTCCGTAATCATTTTGGAAATGAACCCGGTGATGTGGCTTCTTGCGATTGGCTCTAGACAAAAAAGCCTTATTGCTCTCATAATCGCGCAAGTCCCTCAATAGTTTGCCTTTTTTTCTTTCAAGTAGCAAACTCTAATAATCTTTTAACTTCTCATTTATGCCACTCAAAAAGTCATCCATAATTAAAGCAGGAGTGCAGGCATTAAGATTTTCACAAAGTCTCTTTATTTCTACACCCAATGCACGCTGTTTCACCCTATCACGCTCAATCAAAATTTGTATCCATTCGGAAACACATTTATGAGCGGATGCAACCCAGCGTTTATGAAAGGCAATGTCTGTATCTTTTTGTAGATCAAAAGGGGTCGTTGGATCTTTATACACTCTTAGCCCCCTTGGTGTTATTTCAAGATCAACATACTTTTGTAAGCCACAGATATTGAAATATGTAGCCGTTTCCTTCCACATATTTTTCTCTAACTCATTAAACAGAGATTTACTTTCAACACTGATGGCAGAAGGTAATTTACGTCCCATACCATTAAAGGGATTAGGGAAGCGTTTATTTCTTTCATCCTCCCATTTATCCCAAACATTAGAAATATTACCAGTCACATTTCTTTGTGCAGAAACTCTGTCAGTACGATCTGAAGAACAGTGTTGCAGCAAGTATCCAGAATAAGCAAGGCCCCTGTAGCTATTGTACTGTGTTTGAGTGTTAATGGTATTTGCCAGCTTCCAATTAAGGATGGGGTGGGCTTGATTAGGCAGGGGGTGAATTACAGTATATACATAAGTACTGGCCACAGGCTACTGTTTGTTGCTATTTGTTGGTCAGAAATGGTGCAGAGAAGGAAATGAAGGGAGTCTGCATCCATCAAAGCAGTAGAGAGGAAGAGACAGGAAGTCAATAATACAATGGACAAGTTATTAAGTAACTTATGCATGGCATACAGTTGGCACCCTGATATTTTAGTTAGGTGGCCACATAGATATGGCAGGGATGAGGTCCATCTGTCAGAGGATGGTATGTAGGTTTTGTAAACAGAATTACAGCTAGGTTTAGCAAGAGCAGGCCTATATTTAAGGTACAGGAGATGTGCTTGGCAGAAGGGAGGAACAATCTTCCTTTCTGTGGTGGAAGATAGGAAAGGTAAGGGAGGCCAAGGTACATGAGGGAGAAGTCTCACGACTCTTTAGCTGGGCCTCCAAACAGGCCAGACAGCCCCAAGGGGTTGTTGTCAGGGTACTATCCAGCCCGGTAGCAACTCCTTGGCAGAGTATAAGGTGGTCCAGAGGAATTAAGTGAAAATGTTATGCTGTGGGTAAGATGAATCAGAAGGAATTAATTTTGACAGTGCTGTATGTTGCTCTGTAATGTTTAGGGCACAGCTATGAAGTTAAGAAATGGCTTCCATGAAATTCCTGACTTGCGCACATGTCCAAACTATTGGCTTCAATCAGTTAGGGTTATTAGCAGTAATTGACAATAAACACATGGCTGCAAACATTTAATCCGTCTGATGTCTCTGTGTTTCATTAGTGAAATAATTGTGATGCTCAAACAATATGCATTGTGCTGAACTGGTCATGCAATGTGTCATTTATGGTTCAATATACTACTGTTCAACAACAGTTTCAGGTAAAGGAACTTTGAGAAATAATGGAAAAGGGTTTTAGTTTAATAAGGGTCAAGGAGAGCTGTACCAATCTCTGACAACAACAGCTGGCTAGGCAGGTCGCAGCAAGCTGCCATTTTTCTGAGGTAGGTCAGCTTAGAGGTAGGTATCAGAGGGGAGGAGTGCTGAACAGGTAGGGTCAGAATAGGTCAGGAGGGTTGTGGAGGGGCAAGCTAGAGTGGGAGAGGTAGTGAAAATTCCAAGAGCAAAGCAACTCAGTCTTTTCACCTCTGATCTCATCAGCTTTTCCCACCTGACCTACACACTTGTAAAAGCAAGGGGAGGTTGGCAGACAGAATAGGGTCAGTCTAAGTGTAGATAAGGCACCTGGTGACCTACATGGGTGATCGCACTAGGGGTTGAGAAGGAATTTTCTGTTTTTTTCTGACTGAGTTAGACAGGATAGGCCAGG
Source organism: Protopterus annectens (assembly GCF_019279795.1). Taxonomy (NCBI): domain Eukaryota; kingdom Metazoa; phylum Chordata; order Ceratodontiformes; family Protopteridae; genus Protopterus; species Protopterus annectens. The sequence goes on from NC_056743.1 coordinate 707,867,627, forward strand.
CTTTCACAGTCATGTAAATAATTGGCTTTAATTGGTTAGACCTATTGGCAGCAGTTGTCAGTAAATGTATGGCTGTGGCCATTTAATTCATCTGAAGTCTTTGTGTTTCATTAATGTAATAATTGTGATGCTCAAATGATATGCAATGTGTTGAATTAGTTATGCAATGTGTTTTTCTTGGTTCAATATACTACTGTTCAATAACAGTTGCAGGTAAAGGAACTTTGACGAATAATGGAAAAGGGTTGTCAGTTTAGTAAGGGTCAAGGAGAGCTGTACCTATCTCAGATAAACAAAAGAAGCAGAGTGAACATCAAATAACTTCACATGGCTGTGCAGTATTACCAAATTCTATCTGCTATATAGAAGGAAAACTGGCTAGAATATGAAAGGAACACCCATATATATGGGTACATATACTAGCTGTGGCATGAGATGATCTCAAATGGATGTGTTAGCAAAAGCTTGCCAGGTTGATCCCAGATCCATTTTACAAAACATGTATCTGCTGCAAGAAGATCTTTAACCATGATCCCAGACTTTTTGTGACTGCTTCTTAAATGTGGATCAATGTTTCATTGAACTACAGTGTGAATTCCATGTCATCAACAATACTTTTTAGAAATGACATTCACAGACTAAGGTTAAAATATACAATTCTAACCCCCTGTACCTTTTAGTAAAGAAAATGTTCCTCCTGACTCAGCAGTAACTTTGATTCAAAGGTACTTTATTGTGCAACTGGCTATCACACAAAGTGATCATTCTCTTTACTTCATAAAATGTATCTGGTCCCTCACCGCTGTTTTCTATTTTGTGTTGCATATATGACACATCTAACCATACGGCCCAGCCTTACTGCATATGTTCAAGCTTAACCACATGGCTAGGGCTACTGAAAGGAGATTTATTCTTTGCGAGCACAATAGTTTTCAGGGTCTTGGTATACATGGGCTGCAAAAGTCAAATGTTTCCTTTCTTCCTACTAGTGATCGTCAGTTCTACTGGAGATAAGCAATATGTCCAGACCCACCTACCTCCCTTCTCAACATCACCAGACAGCCTGCTATTAAGTTTTTCCACACTTATGATGAGACAGAAGGCAACAGTAACCCCTTACATTAATAAAGATACATCCAGTTGTGTTAATGAAAGTGTAGGCTACCACAGTGTCTCAACAGTACATACATAACTGTCCCCTATTTTTAGTAAGTGCTTTAGTGACCACAGTACATTTACGAGCTATGGCTAAAAGATTTATGTAAATAAACCCAACTGCTACTCCAAAGGGCATTCATGCAGTGGTAATGTGTGTCAGTGCCTCATCTGTTGGTTTACTGGAAATATCTTCTCTCTCTCTCTTCTGAACTGATATAGAAACTCTAAACTTAACTCTTTATCTAACCCTTCCTAACTACAACTATTCCAACTAACTACACTAGAACAATTAAATAATATATGTGCCTATATCCTCATTAATCTGTGGTAAATGATTTACTATGTTAGTTTTTCCTTCGTTTAAGAAAAAGGTATACCTCTTTTACAGCAAATGTACTAAATGCTAATATAAGCCTCTCCCGTTCTGCAGATATTAACAGAGGTGACAGCACAGTGTCAAATCTCTTTTATTTTGCTATGTATACTATGTCCATTTTTTTCTATGTACACCATAGTACTTATGAGCAACCTGTTCTGCTACATTTATATTTATGTACAGGCCAAAGTTAATTACCACCAGGTTCCTTATAGTAGTTAAAATGTTATATTTTGGATACTTAGCAATCCAGCTTGGTGTTTATTTGATCTGTTTCTCCTTCTGCACATATCTCATGATTTTCAACTTGTGATTTATTAGTCTGTAGTGTTGTAGTAATTTGTATTTTGTCTGGTCCTTCACGGAAAATGGGCAATGACCATTCAGACTATCCAAGTAAACAAATGCCAAATTAAATAATACATTAATATGTATCACAACAGCATAAGATAGTAAAAAGCTTTGAATGTCTAAAATATGCACTCAATATAATATTATACTGATCTACGAAAATGTTTCAGATATAATGATCAGGTATAAAAATGATTATTTCAAATGAAGAACACCAGCATTTTTAGCTGTGCAGTGAAACTTTTGAGATAGTTAAAACAAAGAAAGAGTAAACTCTACTGAAAGGATACTTAACTAGAAACTGCTAAAACAGAGCAGTGGAAAGCAGTTAGCAGTCAATAAAAACTGTTTATTTTTAAAGCGCTTTTCGTCAGCTTAGTAAGCTGACTTCATCAGAAAGATGTCTTTCTGATGAAGTCAGCTTACTAAGCTGACGAAAAGCGCTTTAAAAATAAACGTTTTTTATTGACTGCTAACTGCTTTCTACTGCTCTGTTTTACTTTTTCGTGTTGTGTTTGCTTTTTCTGGTAACTAGAAACAGCTGCCAGAAATTAAAACAGCTGCATATCTAAACATCTGTGGGGCAGAGATACAAGGAACATTAGTACATGTTTAGAGCAGGCACAGAGTCAGTGGAGACCACAGAAGTTTTGCAAAAGCAAAAATACATAGATAACATTTAAGCAGACTGAATGGGAGAGATGTTCATTTTGACAGTTTTACAGATATTCCATAATAAAATGAAGTTTTATAATGAGTGGTTAACCTTCACAGAAAAGCTATCAATGTTTTTTTTTTTTTTTTTGCAAAATATAGCATTATGTTTTAAAAGAGAGGATGTTTGAAAATCGCTTACCCCAATCCACAATCAGTGGCTCACGTAGACTGCTGTGTACTACTTTGCAGCCGTACTTTTCTCCTGCTTTTGGTGTTAATTCTAATGTTAAGTGAATCTGATAGGTCCAGTCCCCATTCTGTATAATTCCAGTTGAAGAAATATCATGAGTGACCTCTTCTCCATTCTTTAGCCAGGATATGTTCATTGATGGGGGATAAAACCCACTAACAAAGCAGACAAGCATATTGGAGTGTATGCTCCCTGAATTTCCAGTGGGAGATATTTTTACTTTGGGAACAACTAGAAGGAAATATGAAAAACAGTCACGTTTAATCCATTGTTTATATGAAGTTATCTTACCTTTTTAATTAACACAAGGAAAAATGCAAAGACACTTTGACTTGTGAAACTGGATTTATAATATATAGATGATTTTAAGAAAGACATTTTGTAAAAGAAAAAATATATACTGGTACTCAGTTTGCATTTATAAATACCACATCCTCCAAAAAGTAATATTTCATAGGTGGCACTTCAAAATATATTTTTGTCATAACATCACAGTTTTGTTTTATTCTACACTAAAAACAGTAATTCATGCTTGCAAATATTTCTGTACCCCATTGTTAATGTGTGATATACTGCCTGAATTATCCAGCCTATCCAGACTATGCATCATTTATTTGACTGCACCCTTTTAGTATTGTTTATTTAACTTTCTTCAAGACTAGCCAATAAATGAAGGGTTTATTTAAGAAAGGAGGGGAAAAGAAGAGGGATAAATTATATAACATTTTCTTATTAACAAACTAAAAGATGAGCAAATAATCATTGCTTACCATTACTTAAGAGGAGAGAATTAAGAGAGAAAAACCCTGAAAATCAGGGACACCTCATTAAGATCAGGGAAATCTTATTAATATAAATTATGCAAATTCATCGACAAGGTCATAACACTTACAAGGACAACAAGCAAAGTAGAGTTAAGTTTTACTTTTATTTTGACATAGTATTTGCATTTCATACTATAGCTGTGGTGGTGCAGCAGTTAGCGTTGTCGCCTCACAGCAAGAGGTTCTCCCGTTCGATTCTCGGCTGGAGCGCCTTCTGTGTGGAGTCTGCATGTCCTCCCCATGGTCAAGTGACATTTAAAGGCATGCAGGTAGGTGTGCGCGTGAATAAGTGTGCCTTCTTTGAAGGTTGGGCATCGGCCTGGCAACTTGGCACCGTAAAAAAATCCACTGCCGATCATTAGCGGATCGGAGTTCCACTGTGGCGACTCCTAACCGGGAAAAGCTGAAAGACATAATTTTTTTGTTTGCATTTCATACATGTATTTAGCATATATGTTATTGTCCCAGACAAACCTTTCCCTTACAACAAAGAAGCATTGAGCCTCCTAACTCCCAGGTGTCACTATGGTTTTGAAATAATGGCCTTTGGTTAATGCATGTTATAAATCCTAAATTTAGTTGCTCAGTGACAAATTATTCAAAGTCCATCTTGTCAGCTATAATAGATTGTGCATCTCCCTGAATGAAAAAAAAAAACTAAAGGAATTTCCTCTGCAAGCAATTACTTTTTTTGTTGTCCATTCACACTGACCATGATTCTAAACCAAACAAACTTAAAATTGAATTCATCATTGATCATTAGACTTGTTTTGTTTGTTTTGTGTTATAGATTATATAAGAGGAGTTAATAAGTTTAAACATACCTGACATTCATCAACATTAATCTAAAAGTGATAGTTCAACCACAAATATATGCACTACTGTTATGATTTGATTTACTCAGCCATGGAATGCTGTACGTCATTTCATGTCATCTTTCTTGATAAAAATTCAGCAGAGTTGATCATACTAAAGTGCTATCAAAGAAAATACATATAAGCAGACTTTTGATAAATAGTTATCATTTTATGGTTATAAGATAAAACAAATCATGTCAACATGGATGGAAATTTGAATTACAAAATATTCTGGAAAGTAGTAATCCTCTGAGCTCCATTTTAAGATCAGTGCTTGTTTTTATTTATTTTTTGTTAATGTCTATTTGATTTAGCTATCTCAGAGTATGTTTGACATTACAGATTTGTTGACAATATTAGGATAGTAGCTTGAGTCAAGTATAAGAAAGAGTGTATGCTCCTTCAGAATGCTTTAAATGCCTTCTAGTCAGGGCTGGCCTTAGCTGAAATGGTGCCCTAGGCAAAATAGTACTCCGGCACCCCTTAAGCCCCACCCACACCATACTCATGAAACACCCCTATAAGCCACACCCACATGTAGGTCACTCCCCCAAGAAAGCCACTCAAGTCATTTCCTTCAATTACTTAAATACATATGAAGAAAAGATACCTTGTAATATAGTTAAACTGCAAATGAAGGAAGGTGGAATTTTTTTAATAAACCTGCTTTATGTGTTGCTCCTTCACACATTTTACTGTAAAAGTCATGCCCTCAGAAAATAGAAGTACATGTGCCTTCTTTCAAAAGGATGGTTAAGTTAATCTAAATTTACTTTGGGTAGGTGAGCGAGCCTTACAGCTCAGTGAAAGTAGAATAGCAACCTCTCTCCCCCCTGTGTACAATAGCTTAAACTAGAACAGCACAAACACAGAGCCATTTGCTAAACGATACAGTCTCACAATGAAAACAGACTTAGCATGACCAGTAAACTTCTCTGCCATTGAAACAGCATGAAACCCCACATATATAGAAAATGTATCTGGCCAGTGGAGAATTAGGTTTACCTTTGGGCCGTTTTGTAATTTAGACTCCTTGCACACATTTTAGGGCAATGCATACATGGATTTGTTCTTTTATTCACCTTCCTGATTGTACTAAGTTACATTACTGGTATAATACAGCACCACTTGTTGGAATGTGTTTTAAATTTGTAGTTTTAAACATTATTTTTAATAAGCAATGAAACAAAGTATAAACCAATGACAAAAAAAAAAAAAAAAAAATGACAAAACTACCCATTTCAGAACATTTCAGCCATACAAGGCAACCTAGACGTCTGTCATTACAATCAACCAATATCACTTGATACACAATCTCTACAGAAGTAAAATCATCGGAATAATTCCACATTAAAATAAATCTGTAACTAATGAAGAGGTTGCTACTGGCAAACAACTTTACACCTCAATATTTCATCTATAAATTCAGTGCCTGTTGCCCTTGAATTAATCATCTATATTACATTAAAATTTGGTAAACTGGTAACATTGAAATAGAAATGACTGAAACCGACAAGTTCATAGTTACTAGGCATCTCATACAAAAGGAGTGTAGAACCCCTATTCCTCCTTATAATACACCAAATAATCTGCAATCATATGGGTACTGCGATATCAGCAGTTCATCTATATGGCACGGAAGTAGAATCCACAGCCTTCTGCACCAAAGGCAATTATACTGCTAACACTGCTTTCAAATTCTACAGCAGTGTGCCTTTTGATAAAACAGTTGCACATTGAAAACAGGCTTAGCACGAGCAGTAAACTTCCCCACCATTGAAACAGCATTAAAACCTACATTCAAATAAAATGCATCTGGAAAGTGAAGAATGAAGTTTACCTTTGGGCTATTTTCAAACTACAGGCTTCTTGAACACATCTTTATGGCCATGCATACCCGTATGTGTTCTTTGATTCACCTTCCTGATACATTCCTTGTACAATACAGTACCAGTTGTTAGTATGTTTTAAATTTGTAAATTTGAACATTTTTCCAGCAAGAAATGAAACAAAATGCATGACCCAATAATGACAAAACTGCCCATTTCATAGGTTCATAGGTTCATAGGTTTATACTAGGCTATCTGCCCTAAGGCATTTATAAGCCTAGCCCAAATTTTTGTGGCTTACGCCACCCCTTATATGGAAAAATACTGTGCCCATTAGTTTGTTGTGCCTCTGTCCAGCAGTGACACAGAGATGATTCCCGGGGTAAACCTACGATCTCCCATCCACAGGTCTAGATTTCTCTTGAACAGAGTCAGCGAGGTGCTCTGCCTCACATGGACCGGGATTTTATTCCACAGCATAGGGAGTCTCTGAGTGATAAATCTATCCCTCCAGCACGTCCTATTTATATCCGTGCTAAGGTTTAAGTTGCTTGCTCTAGTGGTTTTGGTGGATTTGGATTTTTTGAGGTGGAGCATGTCCATTAAGTCCGGGTTGGACATGGCCTTGTATGTCAGGCACATGTCACCTCTGAGCAGATGGTATGCGACTGAATAGAGCTGGAGTTTCTTCAATCTGGCAGCATATGACAGATTTTGGAGTCCCTTTATCCTTTTGGTGAGGAACTTTGCGGGTCTCTCCAATTGCTGCAGATGTCGGGTGAGATACATCCCGAATGGGGCATTGTACTCGATCATTGGTCTGATAAGTGAAGAGTACAGGGAACAATGACCTCACTAGATCTGGATGTGAATCCCTTCATGATCAGGTGGGCAATGTAGAAGGTCTTTCTAACCACTTTAGCAATGTGAGTGTCAAAAGAAAGGCCACTGTCAACCTGGGTCCCCAGGTCCCTGATAACCTCTTCTGTGCTTAGTGGATTGCCACCTATATGGTAGCTTGGGGTTACCTTGTTTTTCCCGAAGGGTATGACTATACATTTTTGGCGTTTAACTTCAGGCCATGGCTCTGGCACCAGCTATCTGTTTCCGTGAGTCCCTTCTGAAGGATATCCATGTCCGATGCACTTTCCACTATGGCGCCCAGTTTGCAGTCGTCTGCAAACTTTGTCAGCCAAAGTCCTCCCATGCTGGCCTGTACTTCTGAGAAGTAGATGCCAAACAATAGGGGGCCAAGGACCGAGCCCTGTGGGATACCACTTGTGACCGGCTTGGAGTCTGACACAGCGCCAGCAACTCTAACCCTGTGGGTTCTGTCCTTAAGCCAGTTTGCAACCCATCTTGTGACATATGGGTTTATATTTAAGCTGGTAAGTTTTTCTACAATACCCGAGTGGGGTATTGTGTCGAAAGCCTTGCAAGGTCAAGGTAGGCTGTATGGACTGCCTTTCCTCATCAATGGCCTTGGTGACTGTTTCGAAGAAGTCGACCAAGTTCAAAAGGCATGATCTTCCCTTGACAAAGCCAAACTGGGTCGGGTCCAATGTCTGCAAGTCCCCTATATCTTTGTTTATGAGCTCCATTATGATCCTCTCCATAGCTTTGCAGACTAGACTTGTTAAGCTTATGGGGCGGTAATTACCAGGGTCCGTAGAGGCGCCGCCTTTGTGGAGTGGGACCACAGTTGCCATACGCCACTCCTTGGGCCCGTATCCTGTGGTAAGGCTGAGATTAAACAGCTGCCTTATGTGCGGGGTTAATTCCTCATTTAGCTCGTGTAGCACACACCATCCGGTCCCATTGATGCTGTGTTTTTAGCTTTAGAGAGAGCAGCTTTCACCTGCGCATTTGAGATGTCCGGGAGGCTACACTCGGCTGGGATAGTTATCTCTCCTTTAGGGGGGGGTGAAGTTTGCACTGAACCTGTCTGCCAGTATGTTGGCAATGTCTGTGGGTTCAGTGATTTTTGTATCATTTTGGACTAATTCTGAGCATGTCTGGGAGTTTCCACCCAGGTTCCTAACATAGCTGAAAAAGGCCTTATGATTGTCCTTTGAATCCATGGCAATTTTTCTCTCAAAATTGGCCTTAGTTGATTTTATGAGTGCTCGTATTTTTTTACTAATAATGATCAGGGGTGACTTCCCTTTTATGGATTTTGTTCTATCATGTAATAGCTTTCTCCTCTTATTGTAAAGTTTGTTAATGGCTGGGGTCCACCAGACTGGACGTTTGCCCTTTGTGGAAAGAGTCTTGGTTTTATTTGGGATTGCCTGATCCATCAGAATATTCTAACCATAAAAGGCCACTCAAACTTGTGTCATTGCAATCCACCAGTATTACTCAATAAGCACAATCTCTGCAAAAGTAAAATTAATCCGAATACTTCTACATTAAAGAGATTTGTACAGCGACAAAGACTCTCTTTCAAAGGAACGAACGGCTACTTTAAATTCCATACACACACACCTACTCGTATTCATACAGTAACACACACACACTTTATATCTCATACAAACAGAACAGCAAATTTAAATTCCATACACATACATACATACCCACACACATTCTCTCTCATACAGAAATAAACAGTTTAAATTACACATAGAGACACACACATACACTTAGGTTCATAGGTTGGTACTAGGCTATCGGCCCTAGGGCCTGTATAAGCCTAGACATAACAATTCCCTAGTGGAAGTTCCTAGGTGGGGTATAATAATTGCAATATCACAATAATAAATGTGTAAGGTACTTAATGTGACTGCATCTTTAAGAGATTAAGGAAATTGACTAGAAAACAATTAAATGAGCTTTTAGATGACATTACTGATTGGCAAAATTCCCCCTACACTGCAATACTTTTCTCTGTCACATTTAAAAATACATAATAATGGCATCCTCCTTTCTTTTAGAAGTAAATGCTAACTCAAACTATCCTAGTACTCTTTATGGCAGCAGCAACAAAACACTTCACCCACCCTTTTGTTTTGCCACAGGAGAAAGAGAGACTTCTCAAAAATTATCCATTTCACCTACTACATTAGCCTGTTAGACCACAGACACAACCTCAATGAATAAAATCCTCACATCACATATCTCCAGGAAGCTCTCTGCCTGAGCAGTATAACTCACTTTGAATATGTGTAGTCACTTTCATCTTGCTGCAGGCCATTTCTCTTTACAACCGCAGGCAATCGCTGCTAAATACTATTCTCTAGACCTTTGTTAATAATAAATGTGAATGTTCTCTATAATGGCAAGACTCTTGCAGATTGTTAAATATCCACATTGACATTCTTGCTAGGGTTACAATCTGATGTACTAACTTTGGAATTCATATTTTTATTGCTTTTCTCCACAGTATATGATGTAACTGAGCTACAACGTTTGGTGTTATGGCTAAAAGGGATTGAAGGTCTAGTCCACCTACCCAGTTAAGAATGTCTTACTGCATAAGTAATCATACTGGTGTAGATCCTTTCATTCTCCCTGTCACTGCTACTACACTCATCGTCCCTTTTTATTTATCCTCTATTTTCTATCACTACTGTGAATACAGAGTGCAGTTGCATAACTAGTACTTGATTGTACATAGCTGTGCACCCCCTTTTAAATAAATTAGAGAGAGAGAGAGAGAGACCGAGAGAGGAGGGGATATTCTGTTTCACTGCACCCCTGAGCTGACGCTACACAAAAAAGTCCAATGGATCAATCTTCTAGCCGGTTAAAAAAATGAATACATATTAAATGGTACATTTCAGTCCCAGAAAAACAGCAAACTTCACTCACCAAAGGAAGGATATTACACCAGCTGCAAATACAAAAATTATCACTGCACAAAACAATGATTTTTTAACTCAGTGCTAAAATAATAACATGTTACAAGAAATCTCTTCCCGATAGTGTGGGACTGTTTTCTTAGTCAATCCAGTAGCAAAAATCTAATGCAAGCATGCTGAAGCTTAGCATACTAGAGCCCCCGTTACGTACCAGTACACAGTTTGCAAAAGGGATTAAGCCACATATAAATGTGCACAAGCCCTTTCTTTCAACATTCACACAACTGAAAGAACAATTAAATTGTGAAAAATATATAGTGGGAAGTTGTGGTTTATTAATGTGATGTCAGATTACTCACCATCAAATCCTGATAAAAAGAAGTTCTTAAAACCAACTGTAAACAGAAGGCAAACGTATTTACACTTGGGTAAGTTGAACATTTAGCAAAATCTAATGTCTCCTGGCCAACCCTCAGCTGTAAGTGGGAGGGTGTTCGCCTCCCCTCCCCCACCCACTGCCCTCTAGTTCCAGCGTCAAGAAAAGTGTAAACTTTATATTAATTAAAATAAATAAATAAAATAAATAAATAAATAAATAAATAAATAAATAAATAAATACATAATGCACCCTTTACAAGGCCAGCCTGTACGGCGCCCTAGGTGGTCGCCTAGTTCACCTATGCCTAAGGCCGGCCGTGCTTCTAGTAATAGGTTGATAAAAGTAATGTTGCTAGCAATATCAAAAGAGCAAAAGGTTTGCATTTTGCTAAGGCAAATGTAGGTCACTTATATCAAACAGGATGTTCCATCGTGCACCCAAAATTGAATACAGCTATTTAAGTATAGCAGTGGATATAAATTTAATTACAAAAATATTTTTATGGTATCTGTATTAAAATAAAGGGTTTTAGAACTACAAATCTTGCAATCATTCCAATATATGCAAGCCAGTTGTCTGAAGACGATTTTAGTTTGGAGATACTCTGTGTACACCAGTGCAGCACAATGTAAGACTATGCTCTAAAAGGATACAAAGAATCCCAAATTACATTTCTTAAGGAATAAAAGCTGTAATAATATGCTGTGTACTTTAAAACTTTTTTGTTGCCTTTTGGAAGGCTGTAAGAAGACACAGTAAACATTTATTGAACTTTCAAAGCTGAACGCTTGTCTGTCTGAAGGTTGTGGCTTAAAAAAATATAGTAATCACCTTGTAAATGACAAACACAGTGGAGACAATGGCAAGATACAGCAGTTAGAAACTTCAGTGCTCACCAATTAGGGAAGCAAATGCAAGGAATGCAAAACCAGTTAGAATGAAACAACACAACTCACAGAATATAAGACTGGACAGGATTGAGAAAGGCTTACAGCTAGCAGAAACCTTAACCAGAAAGGTTCCTTCATCACAGTAAGCCTTTTAGCTTGACAAACTGCTGTCCAGCTAATGTGTTCTCCTGCAGTGGCCATAGCATGGGGAGTTGTCTCACTGGGGAAGCTACATGCTAATGCAGCAGCCCAGGAGTGCAACTAATGCTAATTAGCTGTGAGTTCTCCCCTGCAACTGGCAGTGGCACCAGACTGTCTTGGTCGAGTGATTCAAAGAATCACTTTGCAAGTTATTTTTTTTTTTCTCAAGAAGGAAAAATTGAACGCAGTCTTTTCATGGCATTTATCCATTCACTTCTATGGGAATAATTAGTGCTTGTACATTGACTACAGGTAAATATAGCAGAACCATGAGGATGCATGCCTGTGTATGCATGTGTTTAGACTTGTGGGTGGAGTCTTGAATTTAGGTGAATGTTTTTTGTGTTTGGGTATGCGTGTATGCCTGTATTTATCTGGGTGGTCAACCTTTGGGAGGTAGGTAGTCAACTTTGTGTGGGTGGGGCAGGGGTGCGTGTGTGTGTGTGTGTGTGTGTGTGTGTGTGTGTTTGTGTATTTTGAGGGTACCTATGCTACCATGATGCATGGGGTGGGAGAGAAAAGAGTAATGTCCTCATTTATGAAAGTGCACTGTTCAATTCAGAGACAAGGTAATGAGGTGGTAAGGAGATTTCTCTCTGTTCGACTCTACCATGTCTCTGAATTGGAAAGTCTCTCTTTCACTCTAAATGAACAATCCCCTGTAATCAGCATAAGTACTGAGAATCTTTTTGAATCTCAGGAAATATAACTAGACAAAAAAATAACTCCCAAGTGTAATTCTGTGTTCAGGCATGGGATGCTGTCTAGCATCCACTTAATGCCATGCATAACTCTGCCTACTACAACCATAATTACTGGCCATTATAACTACTTCTAATTTATTTATTTATTTAATTTTTTTTTACTGAGGTCAAGCACTGCTCATATCTCACCATTTGTGGGCTCAGCTCATGTGACATACATAGCAGCTACAGTAAGATTAAACATATAACTAATAAATCACTGCCAGTACCAACATGTAAAGTTTAGTGCTTTCATTCAATTTAATACAACAAACTTCATCAGAGGTTGACAACAATCTCAAAGTCAACCATTTAAATACATCATCCTTAATTAATTCCCAATCATACCAATGCAAGTAATTAAAATTTTAAAGATACAATACTGTGTAACCATACAAACACATTAAAGAAATATACGATTCGGTAATAATATCTGTCATTCAAAAGATACAACATTTAAAGTGCCGTTTAAACCAAGTGCCCTCTCAGCATTTAAAAATACTTGCCACCTTAGTTCTTTAATTTCTAAAGTGATATTAAATTCAGAAACATAGGGCACCACATTGATAGATTTTAAAACAAAGAAAACAAATTTCTTAAAGTCTGTATATTCATTAATATGCTTAGCTAAAGCATGATTTAAATCTTTGTTTTTAATTGCTAAGCAATGTTCATAAATTCTTTTGTAAAGTGCCCTAATGGTTTTGCCTACATAAAAAATATGACAAGTGGTGCAGAAAGCTAAATAAACTATGCCACAACTTTTGCAGTTAAGTCTGCCCTTACTAATTACCATTTTTTGGATGTGAGTGAAACATATACTTTTAGAAGAGTCTATGTATCTACTTTGGCTGCAATTATAACAGGGATAGGTACCTACCAGACCCCGAGATGGACTGGAAGAATTATGTTCTCCTATCTCTAAGATGGACTTTACACTAGCCACTTTTTTATAAATGAATGTCGGGTGGTCACCTAACACCCTAGCCAGGTCCCTGTTACCTAAAATGACCTTCCAATTATTTGAAATTATTTAATTAATATTCTGAGAATCTATACAAATTGGAATAGGAAAAGCACCGGCAAGTTCAGTGTTTTCTTCCATAGGTTCATAGGTTCATACTAGGCTATCTGCCCAAGGGCATTTATAAGCCTAGCCCATAGTTATTTGGCTTTCGCCACCCCTTTAGTTTGAATAAAACTATGCCTATTATTTTGCTGTGCCTCTGTCAAGCAGTGACACTGAAGTAATCCCTGGGGTATATCTGCGATCCCCCATCCATTGGTCAAGATTCCTCTTGAACAAGGCCAGCGAGGTGCTCTGCCTCACATGTACCGGGATTTTGTTCCACAGCATAGGGAGTCTCTGGGTGATGAATCTGTCCCTCCAGCATGTTCTATTAATAACTGTGTCAAGGTTTAAGTCTCCGCCCTTGTGGTTCTGAGGGATCTAGATTTTTGAGGTGAAGCATATTCATCAAATCAGGGTTTGACATGGCCTTATATGTCAGGCACAGGTCACCTCTGAGCAAGCGGTATGAGACTGAATAGAGCTGGAGTTCTTTCAGTCGGGCAGCATAAGACATATTTTGAGATCCTTTAATCTTTTGGTGAGGAACATTAGGGGCCTTTCCAGCTGCTGCAGGTGTCTGGTCAGATACATTCCGAATGGGGCATTGTACTCAATCATAGGTCTAATGAGTGATGAGTACAGGGGGGTGATGACCTCCCTTGATCTAGATGTGAATCCCTTCATGATCAGGTGGGCAATGTAGAAGGTTTTCCTAACTACTTTAGCAACATGAGTGTCAAACGAAAGGCTACTGTCAACCTGGGTCCCCAGATCCCTGATGACTTCTTCTGTGCTCAGTGGATTGCCACCTATATGGTAGCTAGGGGTAACCTTGTTTTTCCCGAAGGGTATGACTATGCATTTCTTGGCATTTAACTTTAGGCCATGGCTCTGGCACCAGTTATCCATTTCTGTGAGGCCCTTCTGAAGGATATCTGTGTCAGATGTGTTTTCGACTATGGCACCCAGTTTGCAGTCATCTGCAAACTTTGTCAGCCATAACCCTCCTGTGTTTGCTTGTACTTCAGAAAAGTAGATGCCGAACAAGAGTGGACCCAGGACTGAGCCCCTGTGGGACACCACTTGTGACGGCTTTGAGTCTGACATGGCTCCAGCAACTCTGACCCTGTGGGTTCTGTCACTTAGCCAGTTTGCAACCCATCTTGTGATGTATGGGTTTACATTCAAGCTGATGAGTTTTTTGATGATACCTGAGTGGGGTATTGTGTTGAAGGCCTTTGCCAGGTCAAGGTAGGCTGTATGGACTGCCTTTCCCTCATCAATGGCCTTGGTGACTGTCTCGAAAAAGTCATCCAAGTTTAAAAGGCATGATCTGCCTTTGACAAGGCCAAACTGGGTTGGATCCAAAGTCTGCAAGTTCCCTATGTCTTTATTTATGAGTTCCATTATGATCCTCTCCATGGCTTTGCAGATAAGGCTTGTCAAGCTAATGGGACAGTAATTTCCAGGGTCGGTGGAGGCACCGCCCTTGTGAAGTGGGACCAGAGTCGCCAGGCGCCACTCCTTGGGCGTATCCTGAGGTGAGGCTAAGATTAAACAGCTGTCCTAACTGCGGGTTTAATTCCTCATTGAGTTCATGGAGCACACAGCTGGGGACTCCATCCGGTCCCATGGATGCTGTGTTTTTTGCTTTGGAGAGAGCAGTTCTTACCTGGGCGTTGGAGATGTTTGGGGGGCTACAATCCTCTGGTATAGATATCTCTCCTTTTGGGGGGGGGGAGAAGTTTGCACTGAACCTGTCAGCCAGTATGTTGGCAATGTGTGTAGGTTCAGTAATCTTCACATCATTTTGAACTAATTCTGAGCATATCTGGGAGTTTCCTCCTAGGTTTCTAACATAGCTAAAGAAGGCCTTATGATTGTCTTTTGAATCCTTGGCGATTTTTCTCTCAAAATTTGCCTTGGATGATTTTATGAGAGCTCTTAGTTTTTACTTATAATGATCAAGGTGTCTTACCTTTCAAGGATTTTGCTCTATCTTGTAGTAGCTTCCTCCTTTTGTTGTAGAGCTTGTTTATGGCTGGGGTCCACCAGACTGGACGCTTGCCTTTGGTACAAAGAGTCTTAGTTTTGTTTGGGATTGCCTGATCCATGCAGTCCTGTAGGTGCTGGTAGAAGGCATTTGTAAGTGATTCAGCGGTTTGAGTAATGTTTACCACTTGCTCGGGGGCCTTAAAGGAGACCACACTAGTTTTTAGAAGTGTGAAGTCGGCTTTTGAGAAGTTTTTCACTGTGGTCTTTTTTGTTTCAGGTGGGGCGGGATGAGGACCTCCAGCGAGATTAGTTTATGATCTGATCTCACCAGTGAGGGGTATACTTCCGGTGTTGAACATTGTGATCCCATGTTCGTGATGATGAGATCAAGTATGTTTTCTCCTCTTGTGGGGATGGTGACTAGTTGTTCCATGGCATTTGAGTTTATGAACTCCAGGAACCTTTGGGCTAGAGTGTTTGGGCTTGAGTAGTGTTCCCAGTCTATATTAGGGTAGTTGAAGTCACCTAGTATGATGGTGTTTGGAGATACATTTATCCCTCCATTGTTTTCAGGAAGGCCATGTGAGGTTCCTGAGTTTGAGAGGGTGGCCTGTAACATGCTACAAATTGCAGAGCAGTCTTGCCTATGGTTAATTGCACCTGGATGGTCTCCGATGCATCGTGCGTTGCCACCAACCTTGAGGTGTGGGTGTCCTTTATGAATATGGACACCCCTCCTTTCTTGGTGTTGTCCGGATTTTGGGGCGGAACGCATGATATGAGGTGAAACCTGCTAGTGCTGGGGTGCTCTCAGGAGCCTTGAACCAGGTTTCTGTCACAGCACAGACATCGATGTTCTCCATACTGAGAAGGGCCTCGAGTGCGTGCATCTTGAGATTGAGACTTCTGGCATTGAGCAGCATTACCCTTAGTTTTTACTTTTTGTGTTCTAGGGTGGTAGGTTTAGAATTTGAGCCTTGCCTAAAAAGGCACTATGGGGTGGCAAGAGCCTTTGCCAATATCCGGAAGCCTAGGGGTGACAGGTGCAAGCCGTCCCTTGCGAAGCAGCGTGGCTTGTCCAGCATGTCATCCCAGGCAGACAGACATTGATCCCTTTGAATGACACCAGAATTTAAGCCAATTATTAAAGCTGATCATCTTATCACTGTATTGTGGCATCATTCTAGGTGAAGGTAGGATACTGCTCAAGGTCAGGGTCATACCTGCCTGGGCTACATAATCAGAGAGCTCCTCAATGTCTCTTTTCATGTAGTCAGGAGGTACATCTCAGGTCGTTGACACCAGCGTGGACAATGACTGAGTCGACTTGTACCTGCTGTTGAGAGACCTGAGTGCTTGTGTTATGTGGCGGATTCTAGCGCCCGACAGGCAGCTTACTGTGACCTTCTCCTTACTCAGTCTGGTGAGCGGGACGTCAGTGTGTCTGACTATGGAGTCACCTATGACAAGTATGTTTGGTGTTGTATTTGGCCTTAAGGGCAGTGACTGCTTTGCACACTGATTTAGTTGTTTATGTGTTGTTTGTGTGGTGTATTGAGTTTGCAGTTGCTTGGGTGTCTGCTTTGGAGGCCTCTGCTGTTTAGGTAAATTTTTACTCAGAGCCTCCGAGTATGTCTTAGTGTGTTTATGTGTTTGATTCAGTGGTGTGGTTGAGTTATGTGAGACTGGTATTGTCAAATTAATTGTAAAATTAACTGTGAAACTAAATCTATTATATATGTAGCTTTCTGTGTCTGCTGTCCGGCATTCTATGTCGGAAAAACCGACAGGAAATTCAGAGAGCGCATATATCAACACAGTTATGCCATCAGGAATAACAAATGTGAAAACACCCTTGCCAAACATGTATAATCCAATTCTGGACACAATTTTGTTTTTATGGGCATTGATTGTATGTATAGATCTATCAGGGGTGGGCCTACCCCCCTCCTATTAGAGATTTTAGAACTGGAATGGCAACTTAAGCTCGATGCCTTTAACATTCCAGGATTAAACGAGAGCTGTAATATTGCCCCTGTTTTAAAATATAGATCTTTTTTACGTTAAATAGGTTGACAGTATATATGAATTATTAGTGTATGCAAACTTGTTTTATTTTTATTTTTTATTAATATGTTTTTAAAAAAAACTATTTTAGCATAGATCTTCTAATCTGGTTGGAATATATTTTATCATATATTGTGTGCATTTTGTTGTTTTGTCCAAAAAGGCTAGTTGTTATGCTGCTGCCAAAGCGAGTGTTGCTTTAAAACATATTTAAATACACAGGAAGTGATGTTTTTTTCCTTGTTACAGCTGTATTGAATGAAGGTGCCTATACTATAAAATCTGTTTGGCACCTTTTTTACTGTGTTTTCTGCCTCTGATGAAGCTACTTTGTTGTTGTAGCGAAAACGCTGTTTGTTCATTGTTGTAATAAAAGTGCGTTAAGGCTCCGGTGACTTGTTTTGACTGCCTGGTACTCCTTCACTGTTTTCCTGAGACTGGTATTGTGGTGTGTGTAGTTGCCTTCTCCTCCTGCCTGGTCTTGCCAGTCCTGAGTTGAGAGAGCTCAGCTTCCAGTCTGGCTAAATAGCTGCATCTCTCACAAGTGTTAGTGTTACATGGGAGGAGGAGATGGTTGTCCGTGTACATGAGGCAATTGTAACATTGTCTCAGAATTCCCAGATTCACCAAATGGGCAGGAGGGGACGCCAGCATCTGACCCTTCGACATGCTAGAAAGAATTATGAGTTGGTATGAGACAGAAAAGTAGTGGGCTTAGCAGGAAGTGGGCACTCCTGGGGTTTTGCTAGTGAGAGATTTGTATAATATAGGAGTGCTTGACCTGCAAAGAGAATGCTTATAAGACAAGGGATATGCTTATAAGACAAGTGCTGAGCTTTTTGAGAAGAAAAAGCTATTTGGAACAAGTGCTGCACTTTTTAGTGTAGGTGTAAACTGTTTAGGTTCCTAACAGAGCAGTTCTAAGGGAAAAATTGAAGAACAGACTTTCTGGAGCCAGAAAGAGTTTAACCTTGTTTAACCGGCGCTGCCCGATGCTGCTCTAGTGGCAACTCCACGCTAAATTGCGCTAAAGCACGTTAAAGCGTGCTTGATGGCAGGGGCTGGAAAGAAGCAGGAATAGACCCAAAAGGGAAAATAAAACTACAGTTTCAAGTCAGTAACCACCTCTACGGGGGGCAGGGAAGCTGCTCAATGTTAGTCACTGCCACTGATGAACAGAGAGACCCTCCTTCAGCCCAAGCAAAATTGGCCTCACAAAAACTTTCAAACAGTTCAGGAACAGCAAGCCTGTAACTGAACCTTTTTAACTCAGAAAAGTGGGAAAAAAGCAAGATTTTTTTTGTTTTTGTTTTTTACAGAGATAGCAGAGGTTCACAAGTAATATCAAGTTATAACAGTGCAGTAAATGACCCCACACAAGAGTGCTAGGTCAAGGACAGAAAATATGCAAGTTTTAAGAAAAAAACGATTTAAAATTAAGTGCAAACAGGAAATTCAGCAAACAGCTTTTGGTTGTGCTCTAAATACAGCTACTAATATAGAAATCAAGTTTAACAAGCCAGAAAATGCTCAAGCTAGGCAGCTATGCAGAAAAACTTAGCAAATAAACAGAGAAAAAGTACTTAAAATCTCAAAAGTGGCTCCTTCTTCTCTCAGCGTTTTTTCCTCTTGGAGGGTGCTTCACCAACAGCCAACAAGCCTGAAAAGACGCTCAAACCACGAGGCAACTAGGTTTTAAGAGAGGAAGATGAAGGAGTTATGGAAATGACCCCTAGTGGCCAATAAAACTACAGTTTCAAGTCAGTAACCACCTCTCCCGGGGGCAGGGAAGCTGCTCAATGTTAGTCACTGCCACTGACGAACAGAGAGACCCTCCTTCAGCCCAAGCAAAAATGGCCTCACAGAAACTTTCAAACAGTTCAGGAACAGCAAGCCTGTAACTGAACTTTTTTAACTCTCAGAAAAGTGGGGAAAAAGCAAGATTTTTTTTTTGTTTGTTTTTTACAGAGATAGCAGAGGTTCACAAGTAATATCAAGTTATAACAGTGCAGTAAATGACCCCACACAAGAGTGCTAGGTCAAGGACAGAAAATATGCAAGTTTTAAGAAAAAACGATTTAAAATTACGTGCAAACAGGAAATTCAGCAAACAGCTTTTGGTTGTGCTCTAAATACAGCTACTAATACAGAAATCAAGTTTAACAAGCCAGAAAATGCTCAAGCTAGGCAGCTATGCAGAAAAACTTAGCAAATAAACAGAGAAAAAATACTTAAAATCTCAAAAGTGGCTCCCTTCTTCTCTCAGCGTTTTTTCCTCTTGGAGGGTGCTTCACCAACAGCCAACAAGCCTGCTTTGGGGGTAAACCCACTGATTAAGATTGGTGGGAATTTCTCCATTCTAGCCTTAATAATATCTTTTTTGAATAGCTCTAAATTTTTCTTGTGGATAACCTCTTTGAACAAACACAGAAATAAGTTTGTTTCAAAAATAATGGTCTCTTGATCAGAAATGAGTCTGCTCAAATGAATAAACTGCCCTCGAACCAAGTTGAATTTCATAAAAAGTGGGTGTTTACTTCGAAAATGAAGAAAATTGTTAGTTTAAGTATCTTTTCTATTCACAGTGCTTACAATTTTTTTCTTCTGTATTCATGGTGATGCTAAGGTCTAAAAATGGACATTAACTCCCATATTACTGAGTTCAAATATCAAACCACATGCGTGGCTGTGAACGTCATCAAAAAAGCTATTCAGCTAATCAGTAGACTCATTCCAAATAAAAAAAAACAAATCATCTATATATCTTCTATACATAGAAACATATTTAAATCCATCAAGATTGGTTAAGCAAGACAATTCCCACCAACTTAAAACCAAATTAGAAAAGCTGGTGCTGCCTTTGCACCCATGGCTACCCCACACATTTGACGGTATATTTTCCCATCAAAGAGGAAAAAAATATTTTTCAACACCAATTCCAACAACACACAGATGGACTGAACCATAACCTCTCTGAAGGTAGTATGTCTGGTTAAAAATTTCTTAACAAATTCTATGGCCATAGTCTGGTCAATGGATATATACAGTGATACTATATCAACTGTAACTAGACAGGTTTCTATCCCCTGAAAGACATAATTCTTTAACAAATCCAAAAACTGCCAAGAATCCTTTAAAAAATAAAGTATTTTGGAAACTAATGTATTTAATAAATGATCTAAATAATATGAAATAGTAACTGCCTTCCCTTTCTTAGCAGAAACTATGGGTCTGAAAGGAGGATTTACCGAATCCTTATGAATCTTCAGTATTCCAAACAGAATACCTAACATAGGTTCTTCAATGACAAGAAATTCATAAGTGGCCAAATTAATATAGTTTTTATTTAATAAATCCATCAGAATGTTATCAATGGATTTGAAATTTCTCCTAACCATATTGTTACTGATGAACTGATAATTCTTTTTGTCATCTAATAATCCTTTCATACAAGTTTTATAATCAGACACCTTCATTATAACTAAGCCATTCCCGTTATCGGCTTTCATAAACCGATATCATTGTCTATGTCTAAGACTTTTCAAAGAATTTAACTCACTCACATCAAAATGAACTCTTTTATCATTAATATTCACCCTTCTGTTGTTATTACAAATCAATCTAATATCCTTTTCACAGAGTTCGTTAAACACATTTAATGTGGGCATTAACCTAGGATTGACATTACTAGGTTTTTTACATTCTGTATTGGAACTATATTCTGTATTTGAACTATATTCTACCCCATCAAACACATAATGTAGATTTAATTTTCTAATATACAGCTTAACATCCAGCACTGTACCAATAAGTGGTGCTTTGACTGGGGGAACAAAGGAAAAATCTTTTTCTAATGCCTTTTGTTGTACATTACTAAGTTCCCAATCACTTAAGTTGTAAATACTGCAAGTAGGGACTACTTCTTGCAATATTTCCCTTTTTCTTGTTCCCTACATTCCCTTTCCCTTTAGATTTTCTCCCATTGTTATTCCCCTCGGTTGACCTCAAATAAAATAAATATTGGAACTGTGGGAAATATGGGTGCCACTGCCTTCTCCTGGGTCATTATTGATGTTAACATTCTGCACGTTGTTGCTATTGTTGCTGTTGTTGCTAATAACATTGGCATTACTTATAACTCTAGCACTGTTGTTCTGTACTTGATCATTTTTCACATTATCAAAAGACAATACAGCAGTTTTAAAATTCAACATATATGCTGCATTATTAGCATAAGATAAAGAGTCAAGTGCTAGTTTATTCCGTTTTCTATTCATTAAACTGCCAATGTGCCTCTGTAATTTGGTTTGAATGTTGTCATATAATGCTCTAAACATACCAAAGTTGACATCGTTTAAAATAGAACTATTAAGTTCAATGGTCCCTTGCTTCAATAGATTGATTTTAGCCACATTATGTTTTACTAGTAATTTCAAGGCTTCGATCCCAGTGTTGTTATATAATTTAACAAGTTCTGTAAAAATAGTGTTCAACTGTGTAATCCCATTAGGGAAACAGTAGCACCTTAAACCAAAAGGCACCTGCTTACACTCAGTACAAGTTTGTAAGTAAAAATTGCCATACTCCAGTGAGTGTAATTTAAACAACTTTTTTTCAAGCTGAAAAATGTTGGACTTACAGTTTGATACCGTTATTTCAAACCCAGTAGTCACAACACAAGCAAAAGGATTAACCATATTACACTGAATAAAGTCTTCACCATTGCTCACTTCTGGTCTCGCTATCACAGTAGAATCACTGCTGGAACTGCTAGCAGAAGGCTTCCTGTTCTGTTGGGTTAAAACCAATGTTGGAACAGGAGGATTCAATGGATTCAAAACAGCAGCGATTCTTTCAAGTAAAATTTGCACCTTGTGGATCGCTGAGGTTAAACTGCTTGTAACAGAAACAAAATCTTCAGGTATACTGTAGGTATTAACATCGAGATTGTCATCTAAATCACTGTTAGGTGACAACATTGCAGCTGGATGTATGGTAGATCCACTGCCCGAGATGGTAGCAGCCATTCACAGGTCCCAAGGATGGTAAAACAAAATACAAAAGTCCAAATGATAAAAACACCACTTCAACATGAAAAACAAGCCAAAGTTGAAAAAGAAAATATGATGTCAGAACAAATAAATCAATGCCAACACCAACATGTAAAGTTTAGTGCTTTCATTCAATTTAATACAACAAACTTCATCAGAGCTTGACAACAATCTCAAAGTCAACCATTAAATACATCATTCTTAATTAATTCCCAATCATACCAATGCAAGTAATTAAAATTTTAAAGATACAATACTGTGTAAGAATACAAACACATTAAAGAAATATATGATTCAATAATATCTGTCATTCAAAAGACAATTAACATTAGTTTATTTAGCTTCCTGCACCACTAGTCATGATTTTTATGTAGGCAAAACCATTACGGCACTTTACTAAAGAATTTATGAGCATTGCTTATCAATTAAAAGCAAAGATTTAAATAATGCTTTAGCCAAGCATGCTAATGAATGTACAAATTTTAAGAAATGTGTTTACTTTGTTTCAGATTCTGTTCATGTGGTGCCCTATTTTTCTGAATTTAATACCGCTTTAAAAGTTAAAGAACTAAGGTGGCAAGTATTTTTAAATGCTGAGAGGGTACCTGGTTTAAACGGCACTTTAAATGTTGTGTCTTTTGAGTGACGGATATTATTATTAAATCATATATTTCTTTAATGTGTTTCTATTCTTACACAGTATTGTATCTTTAAAATTTTAATTACTTGCGTTGGTATGATTGGGAATTAATTAAGGATGATGTATATAAATGGTTGACTGAGATTGTTGTCAAGTTCTGATGAAGTTCATTGTATTAAATCGAATGAAAGCGCTAAACTTTATATGTTGGTGCTGGCAGTGATTCATTTGTCCTAACATCACATTTTCTTTTTCAAGTTTGGTTTGGTTTTTGTGTTGAAGTGGTGTTTTTTTTTCATTTAAATGTATAACTAAATTTAACTAAATTATACAATATAATGATATAACATAACACAGATGTAAAAAAAAAAAAATATATATATATATATATATATATATATATGGGTCTAGGAGATTTCGCTGAATGCACATTTCACTGAAACTCAAATGACTGAACACAAATCACTGAAAGCACAATTCACTGAAAACTCAATTCAGTGAAACACATTTCACTGAAAGTTATATATGGCCTTTTCCCCACTGTAGTGCGACCCTGGGTTTAGTATATATATATATATATATATATATATATATATATATATATCTACATATATATCTATATATATATATATATATATATATATATATATAGTAAGGGAGGGTGTGGGGGGTGTAGTCCCCCCATATATTTTAAGTATATATTATGTTCGAAAAGAGTAATATATTGGAATTGCAAGTATCCATATATATATATATATATATATATATATATATATATATATATAGTTCAAAATATTTAAAATATGTGGGGGGCTATGCCCCCTACACTCCCCGATGTGAGGGGGGTGCCACCCCCCCTTACTATATATACTAACTCCAGGGTCGCACTACAGTGGGGAAAAGGCCATATATAACTTTCAGTGAAATGTGTTTCAGTGAATTGAGTTTTCAGTGAATTGAGCTGTCAGTGAAAAGTGCACACAAATTTGACTTTCAGTTAAATGTGCATTCAGTGAAATGTCCTAGACCCATATACATATATATATATATATATATATATATATATATATATATATATATGTACACACACACACACACACACACACACACACACACACACACACACACACACACACACACACACACACATTTACAAAAGGGTTTAAAAAGAACTAAGCTCTGGGGTATGCAATGCATAATAAGGATGCTTTAGGTCCAGCCATAACAGTCATAGTATATACAAGTATAGAGAGAAATGTATGCAGTGGAAAAAGTAGAAAATGTAGAATACTAAGTGTTGCAATAGAAAACCTAATAATAGAAGAAATGGATATTACATATATAGTAGGAAATGGACTGAGCAGATGGGGAAGCTACAGGCATGAATTTATATGTTGGAGAGGTTAGAAGGCTAAGCAGCCACGGTTTTCTGGGATAAATATAAAAGTACAACCATGACAGTTAGGTTGCAAGGTCTGTCTGCCATTTGCACTTATGCTGTTCATTTAGCTATTGTTTGAACTGAGGTCTGAGTTGTTTATAACATCTGCTTTCAGTAAGATCAGGTGGCAATAATTACAACAGTTAATGGATGGAGTTACAAGAGTAGCTCCATTATTGGATTGACTTCTTATGTGATAGCGTGTGTTAGATGCAGTTACGTCTCATAAATGGGGAGTGGAGTGAGTTTTGGTGTAAGAGTCTGAAGAAAAGGGAGGCAAGAAGGAGGTTGATTCTGCCTTGAATGGGTATCCATTTTGCCTTTTCCAAGGTCTTACAGTGATGCTCACACTGAGGACAGTAGGTGATGGAATGGCAAATTGCAGTGTTTTTTGTAAGGCAGTGGTGAATTGGAGTAGGTCATATTCTAGCTGTGCAAGCAAGACACCTTTGCTTAAGGCTTCTCCAGCAGGTTGTGAGAAGAAATTGGACATGTTTTGGGTCCAGAATAGCAAACAGTTTCCATTGGCTCTAACTTTCTGAATATGATTTTGAAAGGTGAGGGATCAGTCAAGCCAAATGCCATGGTATCTGACTGAGGTAATGGAATGAAGTAAGTTGGTGCCTGGGTCTTTGCTATGGAGACATCTAATTGCTTTAGTGACTCTTTTTTTTGCACTAAACAGCACTGACATTTGTTCCTTAGGGTTTAGGAGTATTTTTTTAGAATAAAGCCAATTATTTAATTTGAATTGATCAGCTTGAAGATGACTTTGGAGGATATGGTGAGAAGGGATGGACCTATACATATCAATATTCATCAGCTTAAAGGAGAAGATATATATGAGGTAGGTCAAGAGGCAGTTTATTTATACAAGTGGAGAAAATTATTTGTACAAGAATGAATCCCTGAGGAATCCCTGAAAGAACTATGTTTGTATCAGAAATGGCAGGCCCAATTTTAACTATTAACATTTGTTTGATCAGAAAATCCTTGAACCACTGGATAGATTTAGAGCTTACATTGATGTCTTGTAAGTGAGACAAAAGGATGTTGTGGTCAGGTCAAAGGTCAATAAATACTGCCTCAGTGAGGTTCCCTTTATCTATGTAAGTGAGGATGTCATCAGTGAGTGGCAAGAAAGCAGTAATAGTACTTTAACCTGTCCAAAAGATGTGCTGCTTCCAAGAAAGTAAGTGGTATTTGTCAAGGTAAGTGGTGAGTTTGTTGAAAATTATTTTTCAAGGATTTTACTAAGGATAGGAAGTATTGAGATGAAACAGAATTAGGAGGCTGGGAAGGGTCTGTGATCTTTTGTGCAGGTCTGACAAAGGCTGATTTCCAAACAGAGGTCATGGTGTTTGTTGTGAGGCTAAGGATGTAGATGTGTTTTAGTGTTGTGACTATGAAATCTCTAAAGTGGTAGAGAAACCAAGGAGTGAGATTATCGGGATAAGAGGGGAAATCTAGAGGAATATCTTCTAGAAGAGGCAATATTTGTTTGCTTGTGATTTTGAAGAAGTAGAAGCGTGGGATGAATTCTAGGGGATTTGCTGAAGTTGTGCAGAATTGGATGCAATGTTCTGCTGCATTGGCAGAATGGAGATTTTTTTTTGAGAAAATCATCAGGTGAGAGGATTTCAGTACAGCAAGGATTGTGGCCAAGAGAGAAGAAAGTTCTTTAAGTGGATTTCTACTAGAGATATTGTTTATATCACACCAGAACTGTTTGGTGGAAGGAAAGTGATTTGTTTTGATTTGAGGAACTTACCTTTATGTGTGCATAAGGCTTGTTTAGTAATGTTCCCTAACTTAGTGTACTGTTTCCTTGAGTTAGACATGGAGTTATTTTTCCAGAATTTCCAAGCTTCATTACATAAATGCATTCAAATTTTCAACTCTTTAGAGAGCCAGTTAGTCTTGTTATTTTTAAATAGTCTAGAGATTATGGGAAAGTGTGTGTTTTGAATGCCTAATAAAAGTTGTGAGAATAAATTGGTAGCAGAGTTTGTATTGGTGAGGTTGACAATATGGTAGTTATAGTCTTTGAAGAAATGGTTTAAGTTGTGGTAGTTATTTTTGAGCAAAGATTCTGTGATGATAAGTAACTCAAGGGACTTTGAAGAAAGAAAGGCATGGATTTTGAAAAGTTTGTTGTGAATGCTTTTTGCATTAAGAAGTCTTCAAGACATAGAATTTGACATTATGGAGTATGGGTGATTTTTTTAAATTGCTGAAGTGTTGGTGTGGTGCTGGTAGTGGTTGGCTCATTGTAGTTGGATAAGTAGAATTGGGAGGTAAAGTAGAAGAATTCAGCAATACTGAAAGAGTGATGGGATGTTGGAATTAGGACAGAGTAGAATACTGAGTTTGTGTATAGCTTTTGTTGAGGCAGGAGAAGGAGTAGGTGGAAGCTAAGCGAGGCTTGCATTTACTAGTATAAACAGTGTTGAAGTAAAGTAGTGGTAAGGAAATAAGTTGCTGTATGTTTTTGTGATAGGGTGGCTGAAAATAGAGATTGAAGAAAATAAAGGAAGATATTTAACCTGGAGTAATAAATTTGTTTTATTTATTTGACATCTGTCGACCAGGTATGTCCAACTAAGCTACAGCCCATTTTCAGCAGAGGCCTGGGGAGAAAAGCTCCACACAGAATACAGAGTAATGCATTGTGGTACAAAAATCTAGAGACAAGTTAGAATTACAACATAATATTTAAGTAAATAGGTAACAGTAGATACCTAAAATAAATAAACAAGTGACATTAATATTAAGGTGCTGTATGCAGTTAGGTACTTAATACTAAAATAATTAAGAGGTGAGGAGTTAGGTTAAGGCAGAACTATGCTGTCAGAAGTGAGATTCAAACCCATGCCTCCAGGAGGAGATTGCAACCTAAACACAGCACCTTAGACCACTCATCCATCCTGGCTTAGCAAGGGTGCCAGCTTGTTTTTAAAGGAGGTTGGATTACTATTAAAAAAGTACTGTTTGGTGAAGATTAGAAGGTGAGTGGTTGTGAGTTGTAACTATAATGTTTCTGGTTGTGTTATTTCGATATAACAGTTGTTTGGTATTGTTTAAATATGTTGGTTTAAAGGATGGGTTTTTATGACAGCATTGGGCATAGAGACCACAGTTCCAATTTGTGGGTTTGGGGGTGACTGGGGAATTGGGGGTGGGATTGAGAGTGAAGTACGTACCCCCCCATGTTAGTGGGAGTTAATCAGAATGACCATGTGCAGATGGCTGAGAAAGACTGAGTTGTGGATTGGGCATCAGGTAAAAACTAATAAAGATTTGTGTCAGAAACCAATCCATTAAACAACAGTAAATTAAATGCAGAGGAATGGCTGTAATATTAAAGCATTTTAAATTAGGCTGACCATTATGTGGTCATGCACACCTATAACACAAGGTATTTAGGAACTGGGCAAGTGCAATTAGGAAGGTAACTGCCCTCCTGTTATCTCCACACTGCAAGCAAGCAGAACATTAAGTATCTTACATTTTTTAAAAATAATTGAATTAGGAAGGTTAGGAGAGCAGTTGCCACTATTGTATGGTTAACAAGAACCATTTCAATTTTTTAATAGAAGAAAACAAATAAACGAGTGCTCAAATATCAATTTATCTTCAAGCACCTGTTTACAAAGTGTAAAAAGCTCTTCATCTGCAATGCTTACTACAAAGATGAAAATCACCCCTCCTTCCAAGTTTCTGTAAACTCAAAGATGTTGCACCCCTGGAGCTCAAGCCTATAAGCATATGCTTCATATGTTCATATGCAGGTAGAAAAGGAAGCATATGCAGGCATGTTCCCTGCAGCAGAAGCAGTAGCAGAGCTTTGACAGGTGCTGCGAGGGTGGTCTCTCCACAAAGGAAGGGCATGATACTTTAGACGACCAACAAACTAGCCCAATCCATATCACAAAGTTCTTGTAGTTGGGCAATAGATGGGTTAATAGAGCATCCTTGTCAGGAGTAAATTAGCCACATGGCTCTTACCTAGTGTGTGGGTGGCCATCTCTTTCTGCAAGAAGTGAATAGGTCAACTGGGTACATGCAGAGAAGCAACTGGAACAGTCCTGCAGAGACAAAATAATGTATGACCCTTTATGTAGCCAAAAGGCAAAAATACCAGTTTTCTGTAGCAGGAATAGCCACCCAGCAGTGTGAACATTGGCTCTAGCTGATGGTTACTGTGGTCATCACACCCTGACCACATATACAAAATGGGAAAAATGGGATTGATGTTGATGGCATAAATATTAGGTCGATGCTATAAATATTAGTTTTCTTCAAGCAATGCACAGAAAGACATGCAACTGAATTTCATGAGAAGCAGAGAAACTTTCAGCTTGCTTATTTTTGGTTTAGTGTGCTGTGGTGGCTGATCTTTGCTTGTCTGTGCTCACTGCTGGTATGCCTTCTTGTAACACTTACTGCGGCTGCTGATGATACAGCAAACAGAGCCATTCTGACATGAGTAACTGTCTTCTGAGGAGTTATTCTACCAGTATCTGTGATTGATGTGAACAGCTTGTCAAAGCTAGCAAAGCCCTATGCAAACTCACACAATTTCCAGCATAATCTCTCGTACTTAAAAAATGTTTTATCTTCTTCTTCTTCTAATTTTTATTGCTTTTTTGTCCTTATTTGGACAGATTAAGTGAAAAAAATGCCAAATAACTCAACCAAAAGAGGAGTGAGACTGCAAGGAGTTAGTATGAGGCTACCCACGAAAAAAATAAACTTCCACTGATATGCACAGTCAGTTTGGTTGTCTACCTCTCTCTTTCTTGCAGATATCATCTTAGATGTGAGCACTGACAGCCTAGTGTAGAGATGGGGGATTTTGAAACTAGTAGCATGCAAATCAGGATGCTGGAACATTGACCCAATTTGCAGTTTAATCTGCAATGCCTTGGACAAATCAGAGCATCGGAGAGCTTTAATCAGCGATTTCAGAGTCTCCAAGTTAGCTTGTTAAACTTTAAAAGCTGACATTCAAACCAGAAAGTTTCTTTTTCTATAGATATCTAAAGCTAAAGTAAAATATGACATACAAGTATATTAGTTCAAGGCAGTATATAATCCAATAGCTAAACTTCATCAATGCTTGTTTGATTTTTCTTTTTTTTCCCTCAGCTCAGTTTTACTTAACTATATTGAGTTCAGTCCTATCAATTTTGGTATAACTGTTGCCTAGCCCTTCAATGCACAGGAAGGAAGTTATTTCTACAGTCAACATGACCCGAGATCAATAGTAATTCAAGAGTAAGAGGAATGGGAGGAAGGGTAGAAGCATGTGAACAATGACAGCTTGCCCATCCTGGGGAGAGTGAGGTGGTCTGGCTCACAAAATTTGTCAGTACCAACTGGACAGAGAAATGTATGGCATGCAGTAGGTAGATGGGGACATGCCTATGGCCCAGCCAAGCCAAGGTCACACAGCAGTATTTATGGGGCATGTGCAGAAATGTACACATACACAAATACAGATTGTCTGTCTCTCACTCAGACACATCCAACCCCACACACACACACACACACACTCATACACAGGAAGGCATTGCAGGTTTTCACATCTACAAGTGCATATCAGTGACTAGGGGAAAGCATTAGGATTAAAATAAAAAATAACTGACTGGTTCCAAGATGTCATTAACAGTAAAAGCAAGTAAAAACAGAGCTCTGGGCAAAGAACTGTTTAAAACAGAAAAACTCTGCAAATAGCAATACACTGTTGACAGAAGTTTGTAGTTGAAGAGTCTATGATGTCCAGGATGTCAGAAAAAGAGAGAAAAGGTGAAATAAAAGGGAAAATAGTTCTGAAGACTTAGAAAGAGTGTGAAAGCAGTGTGGTGGAGCAGAGATGGGAAAATAAGGCTAAAGCTGAAGGAGAAAATTATTCAGTCACTCTAAAAAAATGATTGACCAAATGCACTCTATCTTTTTCAAAATATGTGGTTCCCTCTGGAAAGTATGGATGCAAATAACAGAAGGCTGCAGGACATACAAGGTGTTTTAACGAAACACTCAGAGAAAATAATTGAGACTGGTATGCAAGTTGCTAAAAAGAAAATGAAAGAAAAAAATAGTGGAACAGCAATTAAAATAAGAACAAATAGCATATAAACTAAAATAACTCGAAGATAGATCATGCAGAAACAACTTGAGGTTTACAGCTGTACCAGAACAAACCGAAAGGAAGCGTTGAAACAACTTTATGACAGAATGTCTCACCACATGGACTAAACTTTCCAGTGCTGATATTAAAACAGAAAGTGCATACATGGTAAATATTCCTAATTGGAGACGAGCATCTGAAACCTATATTGATTAAACTGCAGTAATGTCAGCTAATGGAAGAAATTGTTTCTGTTTTTAGTGCAATGGTGCAAGCTTAAAGGTTAGGATAAGGGTGTATGGTGATAATGATTTTTCATTGTAAGCTAACAGAAATGCTTTATTCCCTCCATAACAAATTGCAAAGAATTGAAACATTTAGGTTATTGTTATCTTATTTCAAGTCTTCTATCCAGTTGGTTAAAAACCTATACAGACTCTCAAAAGGCACAAGATAAATTGAAAATGAAAAAACATTTGGAGGCAGGAAAAGGTGGCAAGGGACCAAGCAACCAGTTAACTGGTGCAGAAATGCAAACTATGGGCATTTTGAAACAGAGATCTCCTGTGAAGCCCTTTTCTGTTTTCCAAAAGAAAATACTGGATAAAGCAAATGAGAAGAAACAGTTTTCAAAAACAAGTGCGTGATTCCATTAAAAAATGCACTGGAAATATTTGAGTGAAACATTTCTTATAAAAGGATAGATGTGATATAATCAAAATGTAAGATTAATTCTGAATGATAAACAACTGATATTAGTAAGAAAGAGAAAATATATATTTGATTATTATAAATGTAATGCAAGCACTGTATCTCATGTTAATTAAAAATTAAAGTTTATTTCACCTGACTGAAAGGGGGCATACTGCATGTTATGCATGTTATCTGATGAAAGTACCTGCTCTTTAACTATAGCATGTGTTGCATTGCTTTTATCAGTACTATGACAGTGGGGAAAGGAAAGGGGGGTTAAATAATGATGGATGAAGAAAGAAATTAATATATTATGGGATGAAATCAAACAGATAATGTTGTAAGTTAATTCCAGTAATGGGTAATGTATGCACTAGTTCTAGAAATGCCTACAAAGTTAATAAGAAAAGTTTATTACATTGGGTTGAAATGGCTAGGCTTAAAATGACCTTTGGGTTAATAGCCTAGTAATATCCTATGATCCTATGAAAGTAGGCAGGATTAAAAAAATAATGCAATGGAAAAACTGACAAAGTAATGTTTAAATGCAAGGAAATACAGGCAGTGATGGTTATCTTTGGTATAATTAAAATGTAAAAGATGCATGCTGGAAGATATTTTAAAACCATTAAAATGAGTATCCTATAGTAAGAAAATTATTACTTTATTTCATTTGTGCATTATTTGCTTAAAGTCACGTTTACTATCAGGCTTCATAATGGGTGATTCTCGGTCTACATAGTGACGTCTCCAGTTGAAATGCTATTTATTTTCCTTGACAAGCTCTGCTGGCTTACAAGAAGGTGGGAGTCACAGTGTTTTGATAATCAAACTTGATCTTTTGAAAATAGCTACAGATTTTGAAATACCTAATGAAATTTAAAGAGGATATCTTAAAAATGTGTAATGGCTGCATGAATGAACAACTTGCAGAAATGGATTTACAGAATGAAAGAAATAAAATGCTGCAGGCAAGAGAAATACATAGATCAGTAATTTATAATTGCTGTTCTCCTGCCAAAAGAAGTAGTTCAGATTAAAGAGCATTATAAAAGGTATTACACTGCTGCTTTTACAGAGTACCAGTTCTATTGTCCTAGTAAATATGTATATAGTCAATCTGTTGTTTCTTAGGTAAGGAGGGAATTGTGTGTTCTAATAAGAGATCAGGTTTGGTTGGGACAATATCACACATACGTATATACTGTAATACACAAAAGTGACAGAAATAAACTATGAATGACCAGTTTATAACAGGAAGAGAAAGAGTACAACTTAAGTAGAATAAAATATAAGCCCCACTATGGTACAGTTGTACTTATTGTACTTATCGGTTTGGAATGCTAATGGACTGGTTGACAGGGAAAAACAGGGCAAGATACTGATTTATTTGAATGCAACAGTAATATACAGACAATACTTTTAAAGCTTCATAGGTAAGTACTAGGATAACTCCCCTTGAGGACCATGTTAAGTCTAGCTAATTTATCTTTTGGTACTAAAATTAATAATGTTGCCCATTTGGTGTTACACTAACTTTAACCATCCACAGTCAATGATTATATATTACCCCTAATGAGAATACCATAGTTAATCTGAGGGGACCCACACATGCGATAAACCATTTTAGGTGCAGTCTTGGAGTACATTTTTTATTACTGATCCAGAGATCCAAGTTAACCTTTAATATGGACAAGGATGAGTTTTGTTTTATGTGGATGGGGAATTAATTCCACAACAATTGTATTCACTGCAAGATATACCTGTCCCTCTAAACCATTCTGTTGATATCTGCACCAGCAAACAACACACATAAATACACAGAAACATAGTCGGACGCTCTAAATAAAAATCTGCCAAATCAGCAGAGACCTCCAAAGCAGACATCCAAGCAACCTCCACCCCCCCAGCAATAACCATGTATCACATAGTTCACAAAGTCAGTGGGCCACGCAATCACAGCTCTTAAGGCTAAATAACACACCCAATACACTAGTAATAGGTGACTCTATTGTCAGGCACACTGACGTCCCACTCACTAGACTGAACAAGGAGAAGGTTACTGTAAGCTGCCTGTTGGATGCCAGGATCCACCACATAACACAAGCACTCAGGTCACTCCAAAACAGGTAAATATGACTCTGTCATTGTCCATGTTGGTGTAAATGACCTGAGATGTACCTCCCTGGACTACATGAAAAGAGACATAGAGGAGCTCTCTGATAATGTTGCCCAGGTTGGTATGACGCTGACCCTCTGTAGCATCTTGCCCTCACCAAGAATGATGCCATGGTATAGAGACAAAATTATCAATTTCAACAAGCTTCTGGTGTCATTCAAAGGGGATCCAGTGTCTGTCAGCCTGGGATGACATGCTCGACAAGCCACGTCGCTTCACCAGAGAGGGCTTGCACCTGTTGCCCTTAGGCTTTTGAATACTGGCCAAGGCTCTTGCTGCCCCCATAGTGCCTTTTTTAGGCAAGGCTCAAAAGACAAACCCACCTCCATAAACAACACAAAAAACCAAAAACTGAGGGTAATGCTACTCAATGCCAGAAATCTAAACCTCAAAATGCATGCACTCGAAGCACTCCTCAGTATGGAGAGAATCGATATCTGTGCAGTAACAGAAACCTGGTTCAAGGCTCCAGAGAACACCCCAGCACTACCAGGCTACAACTCATACCATACCTTTCAGCCACAGAACCCAGACTGAAATACAAAAGGCGGGGGTGTATCCATTTTCATCAAGGATACCCACACCTCTAGGTTAGTGGCACAGCATGAGGCCTCAGAGACCATTCATGTGCAACTAACGGTGGGAAAAGCTGCCTTTCAAATTGTAGCTTGCTATAGATCACCCACCTTGTCTCAGGACCCCTATTCAGCATTCCTGAAAACACTGGAAAATATGAAGGTCCTACCTAACACCATGATATTGGGTGATTTCAATTACCCAAACATTGACTGGGAAAACTACTCAAGTACTGACTCCTTTGCCGAATGCTTCCTAGAGTTTATAAACTCAAATGCCCTGGAACAACTGGTCACCACTCTCACAAGAGGTGACAACATATTGGACCTGGTCATCACCAACATGGGGGACCGATGTTCCACACCAGAGGTAAACCCGTCACTGGTAAGATCAGATCATAACCTAACCACACTGGGCATCCACATCCTGACCCCACCCCCAGTCAAGGAAACCACTGTGAAAAACATTTCAAAAGCAAACTTCACACTTCTCAAAACTGAGGTAGAAAGTTTCAAACCCCCTTGCTAAAGGATAATGCTGCCCAAGCCGCAGAATCCTTTACGAATTGCACTCTATGAGCACTTACAGGAATGCATGGATTGAGCCATCCCAAGTTAAACCAAGACTTACTCCTCCGAAAAGAGGAAACCAGTCTGGTGGACCCCAGCCATAAATAAGCTATACAACAGAAGGAGGAAACTATTACATGATAGAGCAAAATCCCCAAAAGGGAAGACATCCTGGATCAGTATCTGCAAGAAACTACGATCCCTCATAAAATCATCCAAGGCCAGCTTCAAAAGAAAAATTGCCAAAGACTCTAAAGATAACCACAAAGCATTCTTTAGCTATGTCAAGGATCTAAGTGGCAACTCTCAGATCTGCTCTGAGCTAGTGCAAAATGGCATAAAATACACTGAACCAACTGACATTGCCAACATCCTGGCTAACAGGTCCAGTGCAAATTTTACCCCCCTCACCCCCAAAAGGGCCCGTGTTCATCCCAGAATAATGTAGATCCCCAGAAATCACAGACACACAGGTTAAAACAGCCCTTTCCAAAGCCAAAAACACAGCCTCAATGGGACCGGACGGTATCCCAGGCTGCGTCTTACACAAGCTCCAAAATGAACTAACCCCTCACCTAAATTCACTGTTCAAACTCAGCCTTTCCACAGGCTATGTCCCCAAAGAATGGCATACAGCAACAGTTATCCCACTCCACAAAGGTGGTGCCACAGCGGATCCTGGGAACTATAACCCTATGGAGCGCATCATCATGGAACTCATTAGACATTGGGAACCTCCAGACACTGGACCCTACCCAATTCAGCTTTGTTAAAGGCAGAGCATAACTCCTAAACCTAGTTGACTTCTTTGAAACAGTTACCAAGGCCATAGATGATGGAAAGGTAGTCCACCCAGCCTACCTGGACCTTGCAAAGGCCTTTGACACCATTTCCCACTCTGGTATTATAGATAAGCTCACCAGCTTGAACATTAACCCCTATGTCACGAGATGGGTTGCCAACTGGCTCATGGATAGAACTCACATGGTCAGAGTTGGGGTGCTATGTCTGACTCTAAACCGGTTACAAGTGGTGTCCAGCAGGG
This sequence comes from Protopterus annectens, assembly GCF_019279795.1. Classification (NCBI taxonomy): domain Eukaryota; kingdom Metazoa; phylum Chordata; order Ceratodontiformes; family Protopteridae; genus Protopterus; species Protopterus annectens. The sequence goes on from NC_056743.1 coordinate 707,903,403, forward strand.
CTCAGTCCTGGGACCCCACCTGTTCAGTATATACTTCTCTGAGGTACAGGCAAGCACGGGAGGACTATGGCTGACCAAGTTCACAGATGACTGCAAACTGGGGGCCATAATCGACTCTACGGCTGACACAGACTTCCTCCAGAAGGGTCTCACTGAGACGAATACCTGGTGTCAGAATCATAGCCTCAAGCTAAATGCCAAAAAGTGCACAGTCATCCCCTTTGGGAAAAACAAAGTACCCATGAACTACCACATAGGTGGCAATCCACTAAGTACGGAAGATGTAATTAGGGATCTGGGGACCCAAGTAGATAGCAATCTCTCCTTTGATAATCACATTGCCAAAGTGGTTAGAAAAACCTTCTATGTAGCCCACCTAATCACAAAAGGGTTCACATCTAGATTGAGAGGTTATTATGCCCCTCTACTCATCGCTCATCAGGCCCATAATAGAGTACAATGCCACATTTGAGATGTACCTTACACGACACCTGCAACAGCTGGAAAGACCACAGAAGTACCTCACCAAGAGGATCGTGTGCCTCAAAGAGATGCCCTCTGCAGCTTGACTGAAGAAGCTCCAGCTCTACTCGGTTGCTTACCGCCTACTCAGGGGTGATCTCTGCCTGATATACAAGGCCATGTCTAACCCAGAATTGATGGACATGCTCCACCTTAAGAAAACCAAATCTCTCAGAGCCACACGCTCAAGGGATTTAAAGCTCATCACAACAATAAATAGGACATGCTGGAGGGATAGATTCCTGTCCCAGAGACTTCCCTCGCTCCGGAATAAAATCCCAATCTATGTTAAGCAGAGCCTCTCACTGACTCTCTTCAAGAGAAATCTTGACAAGTGGATGGGAAATTGTAAATTTACCCCGGGGATCACTTCTGTGGCTCTGCTGGACAGAGGCTCAGGAAACTAATCTAAAAGGGTGGCGAAAGAAAACACATTCTGGGCAGATAGCTTAGTACCTAAACTATGAACCTATGAACCTATATTCCAGAAGAGATTTAGATCCCTATACTGAGTACATCTGACACCATTTGACTCACTGATTTGGTATAGATCCATCAGTATTGGGTCAGAGGATGCCTTGTATGCAAGGGAGCCCACAGGATTTTTTGCAGGGGGGGGTGCAAACCCAGAGTCCTGCTCATGCAGCCCCCCCCCCCGCCCAGACAGCCATTCCAGCATTCCATTACTTGGCTATTTCTCCCCATTTGCCATAGACACTGTTCAAATCTCTCAGTGTGCATACTGTTTTATGCTTTACTTCTACAATGACTACAGATATTTGCATTTAATTTACAATTTTTATTTCAAATTTTATAGCACAAACACTGATAGACATTTACTAAACCTAAACAAAGCAATAGTCTTACAATGAAAACAGACTTAGAATTAAAACTTCTCTACCTTTGAAACCCACATAAACTGAAACAGCTTTGAAACCCACATTCAACGAAAATGCATCTGGCCAGTGGCAGGGTAAGTTTACCTTTGGGCTGTTTTCAGATGATAGGCTCCTTGCACACATTTTTAGAACCATGCAGAAGTTCTTTGATTCACCTTCCTGATTGTATTAATTATACTGTATAATAATTGAATTATATCCCTTGTATAATACAGCACCACTTGTTAGAGTGTGTTTTAAATGTATAGTTTTGAACATTTTTCCTTTAAGCAATGAAACAAATCATATGAACCAATAATGACAAACTGCCCAATTCAGAACATTTCAACCATAAAGGGCCACTCAGACTTCTGTCATGCAATCCACCAATATCAATCAATATGCAGAATCGCTGCAGAAGTCATTTGAATAATCACACATTAAAGAGATCTGAAACCAATGAAGAGATTGTTGCTAGAAAACAACTTTATATTTCAGTGTTCCATTTACAAATTGGCCTGTTGCCCTTGAAGAATAAATTGCCAATGTTACATTAAAAGAAATGGTAAGCTAGTATATTGCAATAGGGAATGTGTGGCAAGCTGAAAAACAGGTTCATAGTTACTAGCCATCTCATCCAAAGGAAGACATACTCAGGACTGCAGCACCCACCACCTTCAAATACAAATCTACATGCCGTGGGAGTAGAACCTACATCTCTCTGCATCAAGATACAAGTTTTCTAACTAGTGTGCTACAAACACTGCTTTAAAACTCTATACCACAACAGTGTTATCATTTGCTAAACAAAACAGTTTCACATTTTAAGTAGACTTAGCATGAGCAGCAGTAAACTTCTCTTCCCTTGAAGCTCACATTTCCTTGAAAACGCACTTGAAAATAAATTCCACCCGCTAACTCTGCATTTCACTGTCTCTCTCATACACACACACATCAACCTCTTAGTGCAAGAAATTTGGACAAAGCCTAAAATAAATAGGCTCCAAAAGTAAAAAGCGTTGACAGACACAGCACAAAGGTAAAACCAGGATTTATTCCAGACACGAATCACTCCAAAATTCCACCACAAGTGAGCGCTTTCATCTCCTAACATCTGAGATTTCTTCAGACTGGTAGTGAAGCAAAAGCAATACACTTATATATCATTCTAAAATCAATTAAAACATCAATTGAAACATAATTAACCCATAAATTGGAATTAGTTAATTAAAAAGACAAGAATACTAAAGCTAATGCTTAAGCCCCTTTCTTTTTAGATACATAATGAATTCTTCTCTATTGTTTAGTCCAGGGTAAAAACATACATTTAATCTGACTTGCCAGCAGTATTCAAGCCAACCCAACTCTTCTTCAATGTTAATATTTATAACTTTGGGATGAATTGCATCAATAACTAAGCATTTAAAATTATTTTTGCATTTGCTATTTATATAATGTTTAGCCATTGCATTTTTTGCATCCCCTCTACCTATTGCATAGTGATGCTCATATATCCTTCTATATAATTCTCTACTTGTTCTACCAATATAGAAGCACATACATTCTAAACATACTAATAAATAAACAAAATTTTTGGACTTACAAGTAAATTTGCCCGGAACCTTAACTATAGTTTTTCCTAATAATATTTCATTACTTTCTGTGTATAAAAATTGACAATAATTACAATTGAAACATTTAAACATGCCTTTTCTTTCTTCCATTACCTTACATTTATTTAACTTAACTTTAATCAACTAATTCCAATTTATGGGTTAATTATGTTTCAATTGATGTTTTAATTGATTTTAGAATGATATATAAGTGTATTGCTTTTGCTTCACCACCAGTCTGAAGAAATCTCCGATGTTAGGAGATGAAAGCGCTCACTTGTGGTGGAATTTTGGAGTGATTCGTGTCTGGAATAAATACTGGTTTTACCTTTGTGCTCTGTCTGTCAACGCTTTTTACTTTTGGAGTTTGTTTTGCAATTTAACATTCTTTTTTGGCTGCTTTTGTGGATTTGTGCTTTTCGTTGCAGTTTTGACAGGCATGGAGAGAGGTGTGGCCTCGAAAGGCTGTACAGGTTTCACAACTGTTTCCGCCGGTTGTGTTTTGAATGACACACCGAGTGGTTCATTTATAATTAATGAAGAAGGTATGGTCAATACTGTGAATAAACTGTCTAAAAAAACTGTGGTTAATAACAATGAAGAAAACATCCTAAAGGGATGTTTAGCTCCACTGTCTAACCCTTTTACGAACTGTGACAATAATGGTGTACAGCAGGAAATGAGTATGAGTGCCGGCGTTAATATTAAAGAGCTGTTTAATGGGCTGGAGAAAGATCTTACTACAGTAAAACGCCTACAATGGGACAATTTGTTTTTTGAAAACAGCTTGAAAGCCCAACAAGTACCGAAGGGGCTAAGGGTTAAAAATTTACCAGCAGGAAAAGACCTGCCAAAGGAGTTTACTGATAAATGGTTGAACATAAACCAAAGGGCGGGTTTACAATATATGGAGCTATTATATGAAGCCAATACCATCAAATTACAAGAATTAACTGTTAGAATTAGAGAAAACCACGAAATTTTGAAAGACAACACCTCCAGAGACAATTTTGGTAGCAAAATGGTGCAAATTCAAGAAAAATTGCACAAGTTGAATGACGAGCTATGTCAAAGAAAAAGAAAAAAGTTTTTTAGAGACAAGAATGAATATGCTAATGGTACGGCTTCAGCATATGGGCTGAGGCTTGAAACAAGTGTTAACGAAAATGGTCAAAATGAGTTTGATATGGGAAATAAAGCTGCTGGAGAAGATACAAGTTTATTAAGGAGGTCGGAAAGACTTGGAAACAAAATCAGATTACAACAGTGGCGGAGGTCCATGCCAATATGGCAGGGGAAATAATACAACATGCAAATGAACAAGTAGTTAAAGCCAAAACCAAAGATAATTTTAGGAATAAAATTAATGAAATACAACATAAAGCGAATGAGAATAAGCAGATTATTGAAGTATATCAAAGAGTTGACAATCAAAATAAAACTTGGGCCCAAGTGACAGCAGATGGTTATAAAGATAAGCCTTATTATAATAAACAACAACAGCAAAAAAACTGGGGGGCAGAAAAGTTCCAAAGAAGAACTGGAATTACCATTAAAAACAGTGGAAGACATAAATAATGTGAATTTCAAAATTGTTAATCTGTGTGAGAAAAATATCTCCTATGAAGAATGTTGTGTGCTGAGCAAAGGATGGAATTTTGCCCCTGCACAAAGGGCTGACAAACTTACTATGATTAATGAATTAAGAGACTATGTTAGAAAGTTAAATTTCAGACTTCTTTTCGGAAGTCAGAAATTCAATAGCTGTGATTTTTATAAACCAAGCTGCTATAATCCACCCCACCTCTGTGTAAAGAATTAGAAATGTTCTTGATTGTTTGTAAAATGCAATTGTTAGAAATGTTAGATAATGATTCTAAATTTAAATATTACAATTTAACAAAAGGAGAAAAGAGTGTTTTGATGCCCTATTAAAAGATGAAAACATCTTAATTTTTAAAACAGATAAAGGAGGGCAATGGTTTTAATGGGAAGACAAGATTATGAAACTAAAATGAAGGAATTATTATCGGATTTTAGTTTCTATAAACCAGTTGATATGAATGAGGTTAGAAAAGGGTTCTCCTTGATAGATTCTTGTATAACAGAGTGGTTTTATGCTGGAAGACTTGATGACAAGATAAACTGGAACATTACCAATAATAACCCCAAAATTAGCAGAATTTTGGTATACCAAATATCCACAAAAATATTGACTGCCCTCCATTAAGATCAATAGTTGTTAGTAAGAACAGCAAGACTGAGGGTATGTCTATTTTTGTGGACAAACACCTACAAAAAGTAGTACCAAATGGTACGACATACATAAAGGACAGCTATGATTGTATAAAGACACTAAATGAATTACAAGTCTCTGTTACAGATATATTAGTAACTCTTGATATAAATTCTCTTTATACTATGATACCTAACAAAGAAGGGATGGAAATGGTCAGAATGGGATTGTTGCAATCCAAAGCATTTTCTACAAATACTCTAAGTTTGCTCATGGAAATGATAGATTTAGTTTTATCATATAACTTTTTAGAATGTTATGATGAATTGTTTGTACAAGTCAATGGGGTGGCTATGGGTGCAGCCTTAGCACCCAGATATGCCAATTTATTTATGCAAGGATGGGAGATGGCCAATATTTTTGGAAGTATTTTTGCAAAGAATGTCACAAAAATGCTGAGATTTATTGATGACATTCTTATAATTTGGAATGGTTCTGTGGAAGAACTAGAAGCATTCTTAAATTATATTAATAATATCTGTTCATATATCAAATTTACTCATACTTATAGTAAAGAAAAAAATCAATTTTTTGGATCTTACTATTTATAAGAAGGATGGTAGATTAGTTTCAAAAATTTATAAAAAAAGAGTGCCAAAATAATATCTACTTACATTACTCGAGTTTACATCCTAAGAAGACAAAATGGAATATTGTTAAAGGCCAGATCAATAGAATTAGTAGTCTAACAAACAAAGACATTTTTATAAAGAAGCAAATAGTTTTGTAAAAGATGAGTAATAGAGGATATCCTGAACATATGTTAAATAAAATTATGAATGAAGAAGTTCTTAAAAGAAACAATGTGATGATAGATGAAGCCCATACAGAACATAGTATGGACTTCATGACAGCTTTAGCAGTACAAAATAGCATTGATTCTTGTGAGATCAAAAACATCATTAGAAATAATTGGGCCATCTTCAAAGTTAATAAGGATCTCCTACAGAAACTAGGAGATGAACCCAGATTTGTGCAGAAGAGAGCTAAGAAATTTAAGATTTTTTTCAAACTAAGTTAAATAAATGTAAGGTAATGGAAGAAAGAAAAGGCATGTTTAAATGTTTCAATTCTAATTATTGTCAATTTTTATACACAGAAAGTAATGAAATATTATTAGGAAAAACTATAGTTAAGGTTCCGGGCAAATTTACTTGTAAGTCCAAAAATGTAGTTTATTTATTAGTATGTTTAGAATGCATGTGCTTCTATATTGGTAGAACAAGTAGAGAATTATATAGAAGGATATATGAGCATCACTATGCAATAGGTAGAGGGGATGCAAAAAATGCAATGGCTAAACATTATATAAATAGCAAATGCAAAAAATAATTTTAAATGCTTAGTTATTGATGCAATTCATCCCAAAGTTATAAATATTAACATTGAAGAAGAGTTGGGTTGGCTTGAATACTGCTGGCAAGTCAGATTAAATGCATGTTTTTACCCTGGACTAAACAATAGAGAATAATTCATTATGTATCTAAAAAGAAAGGGGCTTAAGCATTAGCTTTAGTATTCTTGTCTTTTTAATTAACTAATTCCAATTTATGGGTTAATTATGTTTCAATTGATGTTTTAATTGATTTTAGAATGATATATAAGTGTATTGCTTTTGCTTCACCACCAGTCTGAAGAAATCTCCGATGTTAGGAGATGAAAGCGCTCACTTGTGGTGGAATTTTGGAGTGATTCGTGTCTGGAATAAATACTGGTTTTACCTTTGTGCTCTGTCTGTCAACGCTTTTTACTTTTGGAGTTTGTTTTGCAATTTAACATTCTTTTTTGGCTGCTTTTGTGGATTTGTGCTTTTCGTTGCAGTTTTGACAGGCATGGAGAGAGGTGTGGCCTCGAAAGGCTGTACAGGTTTCACAACTGTTTCCGCCAGTTGTGTTTTGAATGACACACCGAGTGGTTCATTTATAATTAATGAAGAAGGTATGGTCAATACTGTGAATAAACTGTCTAAAAAAACTGTGGTTAATAACAATGAAGAAAACATCCTAAAGGGATGTTTAGCTCCACTGTCTAACCCTTTTACGAACTGTGACAATAATGGTGTACAGCAGGAAATGAGTATGAGTGCCGGCGTTAATATTAAAGAGCTGTTTAATGGGCTGGAGAAAGATCTTACTACAGTAAAACGCCTACAATGGGACAATTTGTTTTTTGAAAACAGCTTGAAAGCCCAACAAGTACCGAAGGGGCTAAGGGTTAAAAATTTACCAGCAGGAAAAGACCTGCCAAAGGAGTTTACTGATAAATGGTTGAACATAAACCAAAGGGCGGGTTTACAATATATGGAGCTATTATATGAAGCCAATACCATCAAATTACAAGAATTAACTGTTAGAATTAGAGAAAACCACGAAATTTTGAAAGACAACACCTCCAGAGACAATTTTGGTAGCAAAATTGTGCAAATTCAAGAAAAATTGCACAAGTTAAATGACGAGCTATGTCAAAGAAAAAGAAAAAAGTTTTTTATAGAGACAAGAATGAATATGCTAATGGTACGGCTTCAGCATATGGACTGAGGCTTGAAACAAGTGTTAACGAAAATGGTCAAAATGAGTTTGATATGGGAAATAAAGCTGCTGGAGAAGATACAAGTTTATTAAGGAGGTCGGAAAGACTTGGAAACAAAAATCAGATTACAGCAGTGGCAGAGGTCCATGCCAATATGGCAGGGGAAATAATACAACATGCAAATGAACAAGTAGTTAAAGCCAAAACCAAAGATAATTTTAGGAATAAAATTAATGAAATACAACATAAAGCGAATGAGAATAAGCAGATTATTGAAGTATATCAAAGAGTTGACAATCAAAATAAAACTTGGGCCCAAGTGACAGCAGATGGTTATAAAGATAAGCCTTATTATAATAAACAACAACAGCAAAAAAAACTGGGGGGCAGAAAAGTTCCAAAGAAGAACTGGAATTACCATTAAAAACAGTGGAAGACATAAATAATGTGAATTTCAAAATTGTTAATCTGTGTGAGAAAAATATCTCCTATGAAGAATGTTGTGTGCTGAGCAAAGGATGGAATTTTGCCCCTGCACAAAGGGCTGACAAACTTACTATGATTAATGAATTAAGAGACTATGTTAGAAAGTTAAATTTCAGACTTCTTTTCGGAAGTCAGAAATTCAATAGCTGTGATTTTTATAAACCAAGCTGCTATAATCCACCCCACCTCTGTGTAAAGAATTAGAAATGTTCTTGATTGTTTGTAAAATGCAATTGTTAGAAATGTTAGATAATGATTCTAAATTTAAATATTACAATTTAACAAAAGGAGAAAAGAGTGTTTTGATGCCCTATTAAAAGATGAAAACATCTTAATTTTTAAAACAGATAAAGGAGGGGCAATGGTTTTAATGGGAAGACAAGATTATGAAACTAAAATGAAGGAATTATTATCGGATTTTAGTTTCTATAAACCAGTTGATATGAATGAGGTTAGAAAAGGGTTCTCCTTGATAGATTCTTGTATAACAGAGTGGTTTTATGCTGGAAGACTTGATGACAAGATAAACTGGAACATTACCAATAATAACCCCAAAATTAGCAGAATTTTTGGTATACCAAATATCCACAAAAATATTGACTGCCCTCCATTAAGATCAATAGTTGTTAGTAAGAACAGCAAGACTGAGGGTATGTCTATTTTTGTGGACAAACACCTACAAAAAGTAGTACCAAATGGTACGACATACATAAAGGACAGCTATGATTGTATAAAGACACTAAATGAATTACAAGTCTCTGTTACAGATATATTAGTAACTCTTGATATAAATTCTCTTTATACTATGATCCCTAACAAAGAAGGGATGGAAATGGTCAGAATGGGATTGTTGCAATCCAAAGCATTTTCTACAAATACTCTAAGTTTGCTCATGGAAATGATAGATTTAGTTTTATCATATAACTTTTTAGAATTTTATGATGAATTGTTTGTACAAGTCAATGGGGTGGCTATGGGTGCAGCCTTAGCACCCAGTTATGCCAATTTATTTATGCAAGGATGGGAGATGGCCAATATTTTTGGAAGTATTTTTGCAAAGAATGTCACAAAAATGCTGAGATTTATTGATGACATTCTTATAATTTGGAATGGTTCTGTGGAAGAACTAGAAGCATTCTTAAATTATATTAATAATATCTGTTCATATATCAAATTTACTCATACTTATAGTAAAGAAAAAAATCAATTTTTTGGATCTTACTATTTATAAGAAGGATGGTAGATTAGTTTCAAAAATTTATAAAAAAAGAGTGCCAAAATAATATCTACTTACATTACTCGAGTTTACATCCTAAGAAGACAAAATGGAATATTGTTAAAGGCCAGATCAATAGAATTAGTAGTCTAACAAACGAAGACATTTTTTATAAAGAAGCAAATAGTTTTTGTAAAAAGATGAGTAATAGAGGATATCCTGAACATATGTTAAATAAAATTATGAATGAAGAAGTTCTTAAAAGAAACAATGTGATGATAGATGAAGCCCATACAGAACATAGTATGGACTTCATGACAGCTTTAGCAGTACAAAATAGCATTGATTCTTGTGAGATCAAAAACATCATTAGAAATAATTGGGCCATCTTCAAAGGTAATAAGGATCTCCTACAGAAACTAGGAGATTAACCCAGATTTGTGCAGAAGAGAGCTAAGAAATTTAAGATTTTTTTCAAACTAAGTTAAATAAATGTAAGGTAATGGAAGAAAGAAAAGGCATGTTTAAATGTTTCAATTCTAATTATTGTCAATTTTTATACACAGAAAGTAATGAAATATTATTAGGAAAAACTATAGTTAAGGTTCCGGGCAAATTTACTTGTAAGTCCAAAAATGTAGTTTATTTATTAGTATGTTTAGAATGCATGTGCTTCTATATTGGTAGAACAAGTAGAGAATTATATAGAAGGATATATGAGCATCACTATGCAATAGGTAGAGGGGATGCAAAAAATGCAATGGCTAAACATTATATAAATAGCAAACGCAAAAAATAATTTTAAATGCTTAGTTATTGATGCAATTCATCCCAAAGTTATAAATATTAACATTGAAGAAGAGTTGGGTTGGCTTGAATACTGCTGGCAACTCAGATTAAATGCATGTTTTTACCCTGGACTAAACAATAGAGAATAATTCATTATGTATCTAAAAAGAAAGGGGCTTAAGCATTAGCTTTAGTATTCTTGTCTTTTTAATTAACTAATTCCAATTTATGGGTTAATTATGTTTCAATCGATGTTTTAATTGATTTTAGAATGATATATAAGTGTATTGCTTTTGCTTCACCACCAGTCTGAATAAATCTCCGATGTTAGGAGATGAAAGCGCTCACTTGTGGTGGAATTTTGGAGTGATTTGTGTCTGGAATAAATCCTGGTTTTACCTTTGTGCTGTGTCTGTCAACGCATTTTACTTTTGGAGTTTGTTTTGCGATTTAGCGTTCTTTTTGGCTGCTTTTGTGGATTTGGATTTCTAAAATAAATAGGGACAGATTATAAATACTGCTCTCATGAACTTATAAAATTGCTAGAATAACAGGATTTGTATTAATATGTGTTAGTATACATTTTTCTAAAGGATATGACACCTAAAACTCAAAATGTGTATTACTATTTAGCAACTGCAATCCTTTTTAGGTGGAATATGGGTCAAAAATCTGGACATTCTGCAAAAACCTGGATAGCTGAGTGGTATACTACCTTCCTCTTATACACACACACACACACACACACACACACACACACACACACACACAATACCTGTCTGTCTCTTAGCACAACTAATCTGGACAAAGCCTGTTATAATGTTGGAGACAAAGGCCCTAAACTATGGACACATTTAGAAAGTTGATAGAATAAAAGACTTTGTGTTGGAATGCATTTTCTGAAAGATATGAAGTCTAAAACTGAAATGCATGTAATTATTTATTAACTTTAATCCTTAGCTCATCCAATATCTCCATCATACATTCCTTTTCAGTTACTTTAAAAGTTATCCTCTGCTAAAGACCAGTCCACCTTACAGAAGTGGAGCTCTTGTAAAACTTGAGTATTTTAACAGATGCACAAATAAATGGTATTCATGCAGCTTTAGCTATTCGTCCCAACACACACACACACACACACACACACACACACACACACACACACACACACACACACACACACACACACACACACACACCACAGAAGATGTTCATTGCCAAAGCAAAGGGATAGTAATTTTAAATGACTGTCTTACACTTGATGACTTTGTTAAATTTATAAAAAAAAGGGCTAGCAGTTCTGGGATCTCTGCTGTGCTGTGGTCATATCTGCCCCACAGAAGGTTCTGGTAACTTGTGTAAAGGAATGCAGCAGTCTACTGGGATGTCTGCATTTGCTACTGCTATTCCAGTGGAAGTGCACCATTAACTGAGCTAGTCATGTGATACATACACTGGATTATGGGTCAGAGTGGGGAAAGTAAGAGGGAAGAACATGAAGTAAAAGCAGAGCTGTAGCCCCATCTAAATGTATTCTGTGAGCTCTATGACCTAAGCAGTATGTAGTTAACAAACAATAATGCTAACAAATAACTTTATTGACTTTTTTATTTTCCTATTTTCTGGTAATTTTGGAAGAACCCTTGGTTAACGCATCATCTTCAATTTGTTTTCTGGTTGCGGCATGTTTTTCTAACACAGACTTGTTTGCTTCCAAACCACACTGCGACATATACGGACATCTTCTTAATTGTTGTAGTATACACATATTTTTAAATTCTGTCAACACACGGAACTGGTACAGGAGGTAGTAGCACACATAAAACAGCAGTAAAATCAGCACTGGGGTATAACAGCCATACATTCCAATACCAGCACTATTCACTGCCTGGGCTTCACTTTTTCATCCAAACTGCTATGTCTTTAAAAACTTCCCAGTCTGTCTCACCTAAACATGCAGTTCTCATGTGCGAATGCAATGCTTCACTACATCCTCCACTCCTACAATATGCCCCTTCCAGCCATATGCTTAAATATCATCTTTCTGAAAGGAAATACTACACAACATTTGCACACACGACTCCGAATCCAATAATCTTTCTGAGCTTAAGAGGCACAAAAAACCTTACAAATCTCATTCACTCTGCCACTGGCAATCTGGATAACTCTTGTCTCGATGCCACGCAACTGTCAATGTTGGTAAAGGTGGGAGATGCAGTCTGAGGAGGAAATGAGGCTTGCTCGTCATATGCATCATATGACTGCAACTTCTAATAGCAAGCATATCAGCATCTACTCCGGAGTCTGAACCTCCGCGATGCAGGTTTAATGGGGAAAAAAGTAAATTGAAATCGAAAAATGTGCGGTTTTACCAGTACATTTTTCGATTTCAACACACATCATTCATCATCAGATAAATTAAGAAAATCCAGGGAGATACAAGTGCACCCCCTTGCACCTGCCTGTGGGCACCCATGCTTGCATGTCAGATTCAGGTCAACTTTTAGCAACCTGTAGGATACTGAGTATATTGACAGGGCTTAGAGTTAGTCCATGTAGGACATAATGTTTAAGCCTGGTATCCTTTCAGTAAGGTATCTCTGTGGGCATTCCAGTTGTTGCATGCACCTAGATAGAGGACATTATACTCATTGACTGGCTTTATGAGGGCTGAGTAAAGGGAGAACAATGACCTCCCCTGATCTAAACACAATCCCTTTGTTTATAAGCTGCACAATATACAAGGACTTTCTTATAATAGTAGACATATGTTGGTTAAGAGTTAGGTCACTATCTACATAAGTTCCCAAATTCTGAACAACTGGATCAACTGTTAGGAGTGCATTTTCAATGTGGTAGTGCCCCAGAGAAGATTATTTACCAAAGGATATGATAGTTATTTATTTGGGGCAAACCTTCCTATGGGATGCATAATTCATTTGATGGTTTAGTGTCTGCTCCTAGATTGCAGTCAGCTGTAAACTTAGTCAGTCAGAGCCTTTTGGTATTGGATTTTACTTCACAGAAGTAGATGCCAAACAACAGATATCCAAACACTGATCTCTGAGGGACTCCGCTGGTGACTGCTCTCTTTGTGGAAGTAGCTTCCCTGTTTTGATTTGTGTCATACCTCTCAACCTCTTAGAGCAAGAAATCTGGACAAAACTATAAATAAAAGTGGAACAGAGACCCACAAATTGGGACAATTTTAAATATTGCTCATACAAACTTAAAAAGATGATTGAATAACAAGTATTGCATTAGTATGAATTTTCTGAAGGGTATGAAGTCTGAAACTCAAATGTATGTCATTTTTTAACTTCATTCTTTAATAATTTGCCACTAATTTGCTAGAAAAAAATACAATTGTATGAAAAATGGACCAAAATATGAGGTAAAAATCTGGACATTCTATGAAAATTTGTACAGTTGAGAGGTATGATATATGTTCTACCTGGGAGCCAGTTGGCAATCCAGCAGGTGATGTAGGGGTTCATTTCCATTTTATTTAGCTTTTCTACTATGCCTGAGTGGGAGATTGTGTCAAAATCGTTGGCCATGTCAAGATATGCGGTGTGCACTTTTGCAAAACAGTCCACCTAGGTGAGTAAGCATGACTTTTCCTCTCATATGATTGAATATTCCTATCCAGTCTGTCATGTAAACAGATTTAGCTTTACTATAAAGTAATGAGTCTTCTAACATAAAGAAATCCTATCAGACATTGACCGGTATGCTTCCAAGTGGATTTAGATGATAAAGTTCTTTACACCTTCTTGAATAAATTCAAGGAGGGAGGGGTCTTTAAGAATTAAAGTAGGTATCCTCCACAACTTCTTAGCTGTTGAAAGTGTGGGGTCAGTAGAATAAGATAAAGCTATTCCATCTGTTATTGGGACTGTAATTATCTCAGCCTCATATAGGAGGGGTACAACTATGTTGATATTAAGCTGCTATAGATTCTACTGTACAAGACTCCTCCTGGTGTAGAGTATGTGAAAGCCCTATCTTGGAGGTACAAAGATATCCATATTTTGAGCAACTGTAGAGATTTGAAGGCCTGCTTTATGATTCTCTGAGCCTCAGTATGCTTTTCAGAAGCATAAGCCAAATGATCTTAAATACAATACACAGGGAAATTGAAATCCTCTGCTAGTAAAGTTGCTGTTTCTCCTGCAGTCATAATTTATATCTTGTGAAAAAACTCAGCAAAGAACCCAGGAGAATCTTTGTTTGAGTTATAGCTCAACCCCAAGAATACAGGACCTACTATGGTTTTAAAATGCTTCAATAACCATCCCTCATTATTTTCTGCATTACTAACAAGTTGCCAGCCTGTAGCGTCTCTGACCTAACATGCACACACCAGCATTTGCACACATAATTTGACCATGTAAATAATTCTATCATGACTTTAGCAAACTTCTATTACTTTGCATTCCTGAAGAAATATTTTTAGAATTAATTTTAAATTATTTTCTTCTCACTGGGGAGTAAAAACACCCTACATTAATAGAATGTAAACCATCCATGAAAGCTCAATACAGCTAGAGTAATGAATAAAAATCCAACTGCAAATACTACAGACTACATGATTCTGTCTTTGAAATAACATGTTGTTGTTGTTCTTCTTTTGGCTTTTCCCGGTTAGAGGTCACCACAGTGGAACTCCGGTCCACTAATGATTGGCAGTAGATTTTTATGGTGCCGAGGTGCCAGCTCGACGCCCAACCTTCAATGAAGCCACACCCATTCAAACATGTCTTTCGAAGGTCACTCGACCACAGGGAGGACATGCAGACTCCACACAGAAGGCGCTCCAGCCGAGAATTGAATGGTAGAACCTCTTGATGTGAGGCGACAATGCTACCACTGCACCACCACCGCATTGTTTTTGAAATAGCATAAGAAATATCATAAGTCAGCTAATTTGAAAGCATAAAATGAATGTGCTGCCATGTGATTAGGCTAATACCAGTAGGCACACACATATCCCGTCCTCCCACACATGCACAAAACACAGATGACTGGTAAGTTCTCATTAAGAACCCAACTAAGAGCCTTATGTCCAACATAGCATAGCCAAAGAATGAAATTTTACCATACTCCAGTACTTCAGGATTTGAGAGCTGTAAATTTAACCAGCTTCCCAGTTTTCTTTAGCTGTTGCTTCTAATAGCAAACTTTTTTTTTTTAGTTCCTTGATATGATTTATTTGGGTTTGAAGAGGGTTGACTTCTTACCGACAGTGTTAGGAAGTACTTCTGTCTCTCTCCATTTACCATAAACACTGTTCACACCTGTCTGCATACTATTTTTACTTTACTTTTACAACAATGACAGAGATATTTGAAGTTAATATAAAATTGCATTTGAAATTTCATGGCACAAGTACTGATGTCTATTTTCTAAAGAAAAAAAAGCAGTCTCACATTTGAAACAGACATAGCATGAACAGCAGTGTACTTGTCTTCCTTTGAAACTCACATTCAATGAAAACGCATCTGGCCAGTGGTGGGATTAAGTGTACCTTGGGCTCCGGGCTTTTTTCAAGCCATGGGTCCCTGCACATATTTTTATGACTATGCATAAATGCATTGTTCTCTTATTCACCTTGCTGATTATTTTAAATTATATTTTTTGATTAATACAGTAACATTTGTTAGTGTGTGTAAATGTATGGTTCTAAACATGTTTTTCAGTAAGCACTGAAACAAAATGTATGAATCAATAATGAAAAATGTACCCATTTCAGAATAGTTCAACCATAAAAGGCCATTCATACCACTGTTACTGTAATCTACCAATATCCATACTTGGCAATTATGGACACTTTATTGACATCATGTCCATTTGTAATAAAAATGGCCACAGTAAAGTATTCCAATTTACTTTACACAAATGCCCACTAGTCCTGCAAAAGCACATTAATACTTTGCAACTTTATCATCTCAAAAGAGTCAGTCATTTTTATCTACAGACATCCCAAAAATTACTTAATAACACTATAAATGTTTATACTGTAATGCTATAGTATCTGTAACAAAGGTCAAAAACTGGCATGTACACTTCTTCGCAATAAAATTCAAATAGCAGTTATAAATAAGCATGGAATTCTAAACAAAAAAAATAAATACAAAATTATGACAAGAAAAACTAGACCAGATTGATGATACATATGTTAAACAAGAAAACTTTATATAAATATGTAAATTTTTTGAAGCAAAGAATGAGACTTGATGTCAGCAATTTCTTTCAACAGTAAAATTACTACTGATAAAGAGAAAAGTCACCATGGTGGCCCAGTGGTTAGTTTCCCAGAGTTAACATGTGATGTTCTGGGAGTTCGGCCTTCTGAAGTTTCAATGTTGTGGTCTCGCTGTTGTGAACACTGATGTTCTGGTAAGTCAACGTATATATATATATATATATATATATATATATATATATATATATATATATATATATATATATATATATATATTGTGTATATTCATTGATATTTTATTACCAGGAATGTCTAACTGGGTAGAAGCCCATTTCAGTGGAGGCCCAGGGAGAAAAGCTCCAAATTATTACAAAACATTTTAAGAACAATTTTACAATCTTGAAAAATAAAACAAATACATCTGCAGTTTAAATAATTATAACAAATTAGACATAATATAAAAACATTTAAGAATGGATACAAGGTATATGACAATTTAATATTTAGAGAAACTTTAGACAGTTTGTAAAGAAATTAAGCTAGTCTAATACAAATAAGAATTGCAATATGAAGTGAGGGAGAAACAGAAAGTCTGGGAAGAGAATTAGATAGCAATAATGAAGTGAGTGAAGAAAGGAGTGTAAGGAGGTAAAAGGAATGAAGAGGTACTTGTTCACATTTAGAGATATAGTTTATTCTGGTTTTGAGCTAAAACATGGCCAGATTTTAGATAGGAAGTCTTTCAGAGTGGTTTTGAAAGATGGGAGGGAGGGTATAGACCTGATGGATACAGATAAGGAGTTCTAGGCCTTAGCAACCTTGTACAAGTACAGACAATCCCAGATTTGCTAGGTTTGTAGACAGACAGGAGTTTTTGGTCACTGGATCACAATGACCTATTGGGAACATAGTTGTGTAGTATGTTTTTCAGTGCTACACAGGCAGATGGATGCTGGATAATTTTATAGGTGGTAACAAGTTGTGCATATGTTAACTGATGTGCCAGTTCTAACCAATTTAGGCTTTTCAGTGATATACAGTGGTGGGTTCTGAAAGGGGTATGTGTTGAAAATTTAGCAACTTTGTTATAACATTGTTCAGGTTTTAATTTTTGTGAAGCCTGGAGATTAGTAAGGACAGCAGTGCCATAAAGAAGAGGTTGGTGGAGATAAGTAGTGGCAAGTGTAGTTTTAGTTGCATCGGTGAGAAAGTTTTTGGCTCTTTAAAGCATCCCTAGTTTTTGATGAGTTTCTTATGCAATTTTGTATATGCAGATCAAATGTAAGATTATCATCCACTATCACCACTAACAGTTTTATATGAAATGCGACTCAATGGTTGTATTGTCAAGAGACAGGACTTTAAATTTTGTTTTTTCATGTGATAAATAGATATGGAGTAAAAAAGTAGTAGTCTGGTCTTTTTTGGATTTAACGAGTTGTGAGTTAAGAATCCATGTTTCAGTGGCTGTTAGAGCTTCCTGAGTAATTGTTTGGAGGTGTAACATGTTGTCAGATGTGCAGAGTGGATATACACACACATGCATATATATATGTGTGTGTGTGTGTGTGTGTGTGTGTGTGTGTGTGTGTGTGTGTGTGTGTGTGTGTGTGTGTGTGTGTGTGTGTGTGTGTAGATATATATATATATATATATATATATATATTTATGTATTATTATTATTATTATGATGATGATCATTACCATAGGTTCATAGGTACTTACTAGACTATTGATCTGTGGGAGTAATTGCAAACTTAGCTATCTATCCTCTGACAGGATAGGGTCTGTTGGGGCTATAAATGTAAGGCAGAAGTTACCTTTTAGCCTATATGATACAAGGGCTTCTTTACAATACTGTCATGTGATGAAAGAAGGGCAGTTCATTGTCAGCACTGACTCCCAGATCCCTGACTAAGGAATCAATTTTCAGGGCAGTGTTGTTAATGTGATAATTACAAGGGTGGTCCATCTTGTCAAAGGATACTACTACATATATCTTTAAATTTAGTTTCAGTCTATGGTTTTCATGGAAAGGCCCTGTTGGAGGATCTTGGCATCCTTTGGGGAGTTTAAGATGGCACCAAGTTTACAGTCATCTGCAAACTTAGTCAGCAATAGAACCTTAACATTTGCTTTGACCTCCAGAAAACAAATGCCAGAGAAAAGTGGTCCAGTGACAGGTCTTTTGCAGGAGGAAGAGACACCCACTCTAAATTCCTGGGGTCTATTTGTTAGCCAATTTCCTATAAAATGGTTTACAGAAAGAGTTTACATTTAACTTGGAGAGTTTATCTACAATGTCTGAATGTGGGATAGTGACAAATGCCTATGAGAGGTCTAGATATGTGGTGTATACTGATTTGTCTTTATCCATTGCTTCAATAACCTTCTCAAAGAAGTTGACCAGGTTAAGTAGGCAGGATCTCCCCTTGATGAATCCGAACTGGTTTGGGTCAAGAGTCTGTAGGTTGCACATGTCGTATTAATTAATTCAACAATGATCCTTTCTACAGCCTTACAAATGAGACTGTTCAAGCTTATGGGTCTATAATTACCTGTGTCAGTTGACACCCAAACCTTGTGCAAGGGGATGACTGTTGCTATCCTCCATTCTTTCAGCATGAAGGCTTTTTGGAGGCTGATACTGAATGACCTCTGTAGGAGGTCTGACAAGTCCTGTTTCAGGCTGACCAGTAGACTGTCTGGGATGTTATCCAGCTTTGTGGAAGTAGTGTTTTTGGCCTTTGATAGTTCCATGAGGATTTGTTCTTAGTAGTTTTGGGGGAGAGGTATAGATGTGGGCTTGTGAAGTTTCAGCCAAATGTGTCCTCTAGTAGATTGTCTATATCCTAGCAATCCAGGCATATGATACCATTTGCTATTAGCTCTGTGAAGTGTTGTGCATTGTTTCCGAGGTTTCGAACACAGTAAAAGAAGGCTTTGTGATTATATTTCACCTTTGTGGATATTTTTCCCTCATATAGTATGGTTTTGGTTGATTAGTTTAGGGTCTGGAGTTCCCAGTTACATTTACCATAAGTGTTTTTAGCATACTTAGAGGTGAATTTATTTTTGCATGCAATGCTTTTTTTTTCTTATAGAGCCTATTTATATTTGGGTTCCACCATACAAGTCTCTTCTTAAATTTGGCAATGTATTTACTTCTCAAGGGGATTGATGCTTTCAAGCAGCTGTTTACATATATATATGTAAAATTTGGCAGTAAAGTATTCCATGCAAGTCATGTGGCCATGATGTAAGGGAATTTTGAATTTAGTTAAGTTGTGATTCAGTTTTAGCAGGTTAACCTTTGCATAATCTCTGAATACTGAGGTATTCGATAATGCTTGTGGTTTCATTCTCATGGTGAAAGTAATTTATTTCTGACCTGATTTAACCAGGGGTAATTAGTGCTGAACAAACCTTCCCCATATTGGTAAGGACCCCTTGTTGTGGAGTGGGCTATCTCATCCAGAGATTTCACATTGATGAATTCCAGAAATATCTGAGCATACATGTTGAGGCTTTGTTTAGTTAAAGTCTCGTAATAGAGTGATTCTTGGCTTGATGCATAGGGCCTCCATGCTATTTAGGGTAGGAGGTATGGGCTATGGGGAACATGTCAGCTACGGGACGGGAAGTGTGTGAGTTGGGATGTTTTATGGAAGTGAAGCTAAGTGAGTGTATGTGTGTGTTTTGTAAGTTGTGCGCGTGGGTTAGGGTAGGGAGGTGGGAGTATGAGTGTGAGTGTTGGATGTGTCTGTGTATGTGTGATGTGTTTGTGTGTGTGCGAGGCAGTTTAAAATGTCTGTGTGGTGTTTTTTTTTTTTTGTATATTAGTGTGATCTCGGAGTTAGACTATATAAGTAGGGGGGGTTTGGGCACAGACCCCCATGTGGGGGGGTGCAGGGGGGCTTGCCTCCCTGCATACATGTAGTGCAGGGCTTGTAGTTTATCTTATGTGGATTGTATGGTGTGCATGTTGTGTGGTGTATGTGTTCTGTATGTTCAGGGTTTTTTGTTTTCGTGCTTGTGGGTTTCGGGACTATCGAGCATTCAGTAATTCAATATTATGAAGGGGAACCATACATACATATATATTTTTTATACATTATTTTTGACCTTAAACAGTGACACAAATCTACTGAAACATGTGCTGTTGAATTGAGACATTTTTTTATTTTCATTACCTACAATGGGACTCCACTCCTGAGTTACAGTAGTTGAAGGTCAAATGTCTCATACACAATGGGTTGGTGATGGTTCCTGTGATCATGAGGTAATTCAGCCATGTGAGCCTGATGTTGACTTAATGCAGTGACATGACGTACTAGATGCAGGTGATCCTACAGACAGTGATCTCACACTATGTGATCAAGACCTTGTATAACTAGCTGTGCTTTGTGTAGATAAATGCTGATAAAGCCCACTTGAATTCTGTTGAGTTAGGTCCCCCCTACTATTTCCATTACTTTTCTGAGAAGCACTTGTAGTGTGATATGATATGTCCTCATGTGTCTCTGCACCTAGTGCCCTTCCCTATCTACAACAGACTCATATTTGAGTCTGGTAGGTCCTGACTAGTGTAAATATGGAGGCAGAGATGGCTGCTGTGCACGAGTGTGACCATAGCATTATCCCTACTCTCTACCATTTCCATGTAGTGCTGAAAATTCTCACATACAACTTGACTACCTAACTCTCTGTGGCAGTGCACTAAGGCTGAACAATGTCATGTTGCATTTGCTGCTGGGCAGCCAAAGCTTTTATTGTTTCTGGAAGTAACTGTGACGTGCCTGTTGCCCCTTTACAGAGGTGTTATAATGGACACTGCTACCTCTGAGATCATGCTGTCCTCCAGAAGTTTTTTCTGTGGTTGAGGAGATCCGAGATAATAGTTTTGAAATGCATAGGTTCTCTCCCTGTTCAGTCTGCAGTATAATGTCCCCATCTACTCAACTTTGTGTCCAGTGTCACTTCCTGCAGAGTTATCTAACTGCTGTGGGGTGCGTGATTCTGATATTAAAATTGGTTACTGTTTGTCACATTCCTTAGGCAGTTTCAAGAATATAATAACATTATCATCATCAACAGTCATTTTGCTGATGACATTTTCCAGCCGTGTTGGTGAAGTGTAACGGTGACTTTTTGCTGGTGATCTGGTGAAGAATTAATGTATTATATTAGTAGTGAGACAATTTATTTATTTTATTTTACATTTGTTTACTGGGGGAAGTCTGACTTGGAATGGATTTTCCACAGAGGCCCAGGGAGAAACACCCAGAAGCATGTCTTTGTAACATGGGAGGAAACCAGAGCACCCCGGTGAAAAACCACACTAACACAGGGAGGACATGCAGACTCTGCACAGAAGGCACCCCAGCTGAGAATCAAACTGGAAAACCTCTTGCTGTGAGGCAACAACACTATCTCTGCACCACTGCGCACTACTGAATGGTGTGTAAGGAAGGGGAGAAGAAACTTACCATGTGTACTCACTTTGCATTCATGATTGGCAGAAAGTGAGGGCTCATCTGTTGATAGTACATGTCATGTATTTCATGCAATCAGTTAACCTCTGCAGACATCATCTTAATGTAAATATATCATGGTGGATGTACTAACCTTCCTGAGCATGTCTGTGGATGCTGCTGAAGTGGGTAGCTGCCAATGTCCACATCACCTCTAATTTTGCCCATGCCATCCTCATCAGTGTCATATACATCTCACTGTATGGACAGCAGGTATTTCTCATCAGATGTTAATGGGATAAGTGTAGGAGATTCCCATCAGTACTGCTATGAGCAATTGCATTCTGTCTTACCTTTGCTCTGGCACATCCAGTTATATCATTTACCCTTTTCCTGCACTGTGTTAATGTGTAGTTCCTACCTCCAACAGCATTAATGTAAATAAATACCTGGTTCCACACCTTTGCTGCCTCAGCTTGTTTTGTGTCCCCTTTTTTCCAAAATGGCACTTGCCATATGTCTTAAGGGCACCCATGAAAAGATGGTTTAGCTCAAGGCTGAAATTGTCTTTTATCTGTCTTAATCCATGCTATTGCATTAGGTATTAACCTAAAACAATATATATGAGTAAAGCTAATGAAACATGAAAGTAAACACTCATCACCCTTGCAACAAAGGAAATGAAAGCATGAATTCATAACACACAGCCCTTTTTAAACCTTTATTGTAGTACCATAATGAAGGACATCTTAAAATCCCTGAAGGTCAGAGTACATCATAAATAATAATTTCATAATGTCAATACAATGAAGCAAAAATAAACTAAGCAATGTCCTCCTCAGCTTTTGTACTGCTAACTTCTATAGCATGATCCAGAAATTGAAGCAAAAATTCACAAGCTTTTATCATTTCTACTATCATCACACAATGAAATATTCAGTGACATCTCACCACACATCCCCTATGTAAATAACACTGCCATGCATGCTCAGGTTTAGAATTCGCAAATCCTGCAATTACATGCAACATACAGCAACCGCATATAACATTGTCTTCAGTTTTAAAAAAATACATTCTATGAAAGTAGTTATCTATTAAGTAGAATTTCCATAGCTTGCTAATATTTTAGAACTGTAAAATAGTTTTAAGCTTACTGTAACAGGTTTGTGCTTTCCCAGAGCAATTGCCACTGAATTCGACTGATCACAGATAAATATGCTGGTTTACAGTTACTGAAGGAAATTCAGGCTGATTTACCACTTTGTATGCTAATTAAGGTCAGTGTCACTGTTCTCTATGAACTGCAGTAGTGTGTGTGTGTGTGTGCGTGTGTGCGTGTGTGCGTGTGTGCGTGTGCGTGTGTGTGTGTGTGCGTGTGTGCGTGTGTGTGTGTGTGTGTGTGTGTGTGTGTGTGTGTGTGTGTGTGTGAGTGTGTGAGTATAAATTGTTATATAGGTGCAGATAATCTCTGAGCGATTGTGAATGAGCTCCACCGACCAGTGCTGCCACATGAACATGTGCCATCTCCTAGCATGTCAAACTGAAACTCAAATATGCCATAGCATTTATAAAGAAAAATGGAGAAAGTCAGCATTTAGATGGGAGTTTAATAAAGAATAATCCACCACCGTCCTGCAGAGTATGATGCAGCTTACCAACTCCTAACAGTAAATTAGTTTAATTAAAGCAATGAAACACTAGCTGGACATGTTTTTGACAAGTTTCACTAAAAAAATCAGTAATTATGAATTGATTATCTCAATCACTACTTCAAATGCCATGATTCCATGTAATCTGAATGTGTGCTGTTAATGAAAAATGTGGATTTTGAGTGAAAACATCACTCTGCTTAATGAAGTATACATATATGCCCATGACAAGCTACTGCATTAATGAATGTTTTCCTTAGAGAAACCAGTATCTGCACAGTCATTGAAATTACACATATATACACACACACACACACACACACACACACACACACACACACACACACACACACACACACACACACACACACACACACAAAATGCAATTGGTAAACCTAACTTGACAAAAATATCACTTTCATGGTAAAGCCCCTGCATGACAATATGGGTACTGTGATATCACACCACAGAAGGTGTGTTCCCACCCTCTGATCCACAGCCCTGGAGTTACATTGCTCAGTTTGGTTCAGGAACTTCTAAAGATGGCAGCACCTAAGAAAGAAAAGCATGAGTTCAGGCTCCAAGTTAGTCCCATAAGATGCCAAAGGTTATGGTCTACTTCTTCCAAGTGTCATACCTGGTATCGGCACAGATATGATGAGTTGCAGATGTGCAGGTCTGACCAGAGGCCAAGTGTTTTTCCTAGGTTAAGTCAAGAAGGCCAGAGTACTACAGTAAGTACTGTAACATTTTACTTTCTTCTCTTATTTTATATAGGTTTTAAGAAGTAGTATAGTAATAGTCTAAAAAGACATGTTACCTAAATGCAGCTTTGCATAAGTTCAGATGATTGTGTGAATGCAGTGATTAAGTGTATATATGCAAAAAAGTCATATTTACAACATATTTGTAAACATGAACACAAAGGCAATGTTTCTGCAAACAATGTCTCCTGTACCTGGAACAATTACTGACAATGTGATTTCTTCAGTCATCCAAACTTTTAAATCCACATTTGTCTTTGCAAGGTTTCCGTTATGTCTTATACATTGAGGAATCAGAGTAGAAGGAGCAAGTGGTGCATGTCATATATCTAGATGACACTTGTTTCATTTGTCCAGTGCACTGTGGTTCGCTGAAATGTTTCCTTTGGGTTCTTGGTTTCTTTTGGTTAATGCATCCTGCTTTTTGTGACTTATATTTGTAAACATATTGTCATATGTTTACAAACATGTATGTCCATATACACCCCCTGCTAACTATATATATTAAGTCCAAGATCACACAACAGTGGAGAAGGGGCAAATTCCACCATTCAGTATTCTGAATTTTCAGTCTTTTGGGATTCAGTCTTTTGTTTTTTCAGTCTTCTGGGTCTAATTCTAAATCCTGAAATCGCAAAAGACTGAATATTATTTTGCGAGATAAAAATAATGAACAGTTGAAATCCAGAGCAGATGATTTTTCACAGGGCAAGTAAACACTTGCCCGATCTGGGGAAATATGCCCTTTTCCCCACTGTAGTGCAATGCTGGAGTTCGTATATATAGTTAGAGGGTAGGGGTGTCACAGCCCCCCACATTCGGGGTGTGGGGGGTAGCCCCCCAACTAGGTGGGTTCTACAATGTCCGGTGTGGGTTCGTGAAGTTTTGAGCAAGTGTTTACTTGCCCTGTGAAAAATTGGCTGTTCAGGATTTCAACCGTTTGTTATTTTTGTCTTCTGAAAATAACATTCAGTCTTGTAGGATTTCCAGATTTAGACACACACACACACACACACACACACACACACACACACACACACACACACACACACACACACACACACACACACACACACACATATTTGTATGTATGGAAATAGAATAAAATGAAATAGTTGCACATACGTAATTGAAGTACACTGTGAAAACATTATAGCATATACTGTAATTGTTAATTAAAGAATTCCTTGTAATACAGCCAGAAAGCTTTTGAAAATACATGTAGCTGTCTAGGTCATACTTTATCTATTACTGTAATAATTTTGTAAGACAGTCATTATTTCCAAGTATCTACTGCACATACCAGATGACTGACTAGAGAGAGGTACCACATCCCAGGCAGACAGGGGTTGTTGTAGGGGTAAAGTGGCAACTGAATGGCCAGCACAGAGGAATGTGTGGAATATACAGTTCAATTTCTTACTTTCTGAATTGCAAACGTGTCTTCTTTATAACAATTTTACATGATGTTTCTTAAGATATCATGGGCCTCAGTATTGGCACAGGTATGATTACTTGCAGAAGTGCAGGTCTAACCAGAGGGCTGAGTGGGTTTCCTAGTTTGGGGCAGGAAGGTCAGAGCTATAATGTGAGTAGTGTAACATTTTAGTTTCTCATCTTACTTTATATATTTCCCATTGGGTGGGAAATCGTAACTTCACCCCTGGTCTGGCTCCCATGTCTCTGATGGACAGAGGCCGTGAGAAAGTCGCATGTTCTCTAATTAACATTCCTACCCACAAAACCCTTAGCTAGTTTCTTACTAACATACCCCTCCAAATAGAGGCCCAAGGTAGTTGGGGACAAAATTGGGTTGGGGTGCATGTCTAGTCTTGGAAAGGCCCTAGTGGTCATTGGCCTAGTAATAACCTATGAACCTATAAAAAATCAAAATGGTAATGTATGTAAAGCATAGTGCAAAGGAGACACTTAAGTTAAAATGAAAAGATGTACAAAGATTGAAAGATGTACCTACCCATTCCCCTAGAAGACAAGCTGTAACCAGACAAAAAATGTTAAAAAATTGAAGGCAGTCATGATGTCCTCCTGCTTTTACTTATAGTAAACAAAATTAGGAATAAGTACTAATAAACAGCAAATATTTCATATTCATTAGTGATACATTACTACTATATAAGGTATTTTGTGCTCTGCTGAAGAATAAATGTAAGCATATAAGAGATATGTGTATACATATATGCTAGGTAAGCAACCATGCCCCCGTTTCCTTCATTGTGTAGCTTAACAGGACATTGAATGTAATCTTTACTAATAACATATAAAAGTAGTCAGACTCACTGAGGTTTCTTGTGAGTATACAAACAATAATCATGCTATTGAAATAAAAATGTATCATTTACCCAAGCAATCTGTTAAATAAGATTTTTTTTCCTTTACTTTTAAGTATAAATACAGAAATAACTACTACACAAATATGTCAGCAGAAGTAATGTGATTCAAGTAACAACTGCAGTAAAACATTGGGGAGTACTTTTTCAAAGTAAAATGTGTTACCATTTCATACATCAAATCTGCTTATTTCATTATCATTCGTACAATGCAGAATATATTGTAAATATAAAATGCATTACTAATTTATATCCTTCAGCTGCTTTCCAATAACATTGCCAAGAACTTTTTTTTCTGAATAAATATGTTAATAATGTATATACTGATATATGAATTTGGTTATTACATGCTACATAAAAACTGTTAATAAAGTATATACTGATGTATGAACAAATTATGAGTTAATGGATTGTATCCATTTCTACTGTGTCTCTCTACCCTCCTTCTCTCTTATTCTTATTTTAATTATGCATCAGTTCACATTTTTTTCCTTTTTGTTCCATTTATGTCTTTTCCATAAATCCAGAAGTTCTAGGAGCAACCCAACCACTTTCCTCCTAGGTCAACAAATGTTTGCCCTCTGTCTGCTCAGGAATGCACTCACAGGGTCAGGGTAGTGGCAGTGATTCTGTAGGCAGACTGGCAAACTACACAGACGGTGAGCTTTGGGATTTGGTGAAGGAAGTGATGGAGGTGGTAGCGGAGAAGCAACCTTGGCCCATGTAAGAGCTACAGTGGTTACAAGACTCATTGCCCTGAACAGCTATGAACACTGAGCCACCACAGACCATCACTTCCTCAACATCAGGGTATTCTACTGTGCAACCATAAGGCATTGGAAACAATTGAGGTCCTGTGGACTGGAGTGTGCCACATAACAGCTCCTTTTCACCTCCCTCTTTCCCTTATCTTCTTTTGTATACCCTCTAGTCTACTTCTTTCCCAAACTTCCTCTTATATAAAAATAGGGGATCTAGCCCTCACCAAAAATATACTACCCTTCCTCTCCCACATCATCCAATGCAAACCTCTTGATGTCTTCCTTTTGTGTGTCCCTTTTGTTTTGTCTTCCCACTTTTCATCTGCTACAGCTTCCCATTTCACAAGTTTTAATGAAACATCAGGGTATCCACATAATAACACCCCCTATAGGCAATATAAAATCCTATATTTAAAAAAAATAATTTATATATTTGTGATGAGTGTCACTTGCTGTGACTGCATGCCCTTAATTCAACTGTGCTTGCTTACAACTGTGCCCAACCACAATTTCCAAAAAAATCCAACATCAACCAAAACGTTCTACAGTAAAGTACTACTTCCTGTAAAAGTAATGTATAGTTTCACTCATTTTCAGAACTTTCAAAAAGTAAGCACTCCCTCGCACAGACTTTTGCATTGTCATAGTCATTGCAAATAACCTAAGCTCAGTGTACTTGCATGTAGGCTTAGCCACAGTGTTTGTTTATACCTGCTGCCCAGCTATGAACCTCAGGAATATGAATGCTACCCTACAGCTGTGCTCTATCCTGATCCCTATTGTGGTGTTTAAATGAAATTGTCAGCTTGTTTGTTTAATGCATAAACATTTCTTACAATATAATAAATTCTTTAGTTAACACGTTGGTAAGTAGTATAGAGATGGCTTGTTTTAAATATAATGTTGGTAATATAATCATTATAATTAATGTAAATCTGTCTTCAGTAGTAAAGCAATATTTATTCAATTAATTACAAAGGGTTTTTATTTTATCTATTATCAAATTGTATTTTTATTAAAATATTTTTGTTACTTCTGGTTAGAAAAAAAGAAAATATGTAATAATTTGTCATTGTCCTACAAAATCTCAGGAGCATTGTTTTGCATTCATTCTACTCACTGATTTATTAGTAATGATTTACGTTTGTATGACTAAAGTTAAAGGCCTGATATCAGCCCTAGTTTGTCTGTAAGGTACTTTTCACTTATCAGGACAACACTTCACATGAGCGCTTGGAATGTTGTATTTGGAGCTCTGGTCTTTTTAAATAGATATCCATTTATTTCATTTTCATAAACATGTTTTGTTTCACTGTATTAAGATGAGCAGGAAAATTATGGCAGCGAACCTTTATTTTTCATTGCTGACACTACTACATTTATGCAGTAAGTTAGGTTTTGTTACGCTTCTGATGCACACATGTATTGTACAAAAGTATGCGTTTCTTTTTTTTTTTTTTCTGGTGTAATCCCTTCACCCCTGCAACATAATCGGATGCCCTTTAATTTGTCTTTTGTAACAGTTACCTCCCTTCTTCATAGAATGGTGATACATACCTGAAATACAGATGTTAATATGTTGCTCTACTTTAAGGCATGTAAGAGGTTTTTTTTCTTCACATTCATTGGCAACGCACATCCATACCGCTCAGCCTTCCACCTCCAAAATATGGAACAAATAAGAATGAGGAACAGTAAGAAACAACGCCAAATCCGAAGCCCAACTCACAGTTAGCAACTCTTTCGTCACAAGTTAAAAATGTACAGTTAGTTGGATGCGGTAATATGATTCAGTACTAATTTGCAAGAAAGGGGAAAAAAGAATTCACGAATCAGTGACACAGCCTTTCAAAGTAAAACAGCCTGTAAATGATCTTTGTATGACTGCAAATCCAGAATATGCAGTTAAGAGGTATGCAAGCACCTTTTTAACAATGGCATTTTCTTGACATTCCCAAACAATAATATGCAAAGCTACAAACTGCGATGGTTAAAACAGTGCTTTCATGCCTCTTGTTATGAAACATCGAACTGCAAAACCCCAAAGATGAGAAATACTGCTCGGAACACAGAAGGGCAAAAATGTTAACTTCCTACAAGTTATACAACGGTCATGCGAACTGTTGCCCCGATAATGGAAAAGTACCGTTTGTAACAATTGTATATAACAAAATGAATGCTCTATCATTAGCAAACAAATTTGGGGTGTATTGTTTGTAT
This sequence comes from Protopterus annectens, assembly GCF_019279795.1. NCBI lineage: Eukaryota > Metazoa > Chordata > Ceratodontiformes > Protopteridae > Protopterus > Protopterus annectens. The sequence continues at coordinate 707,933,156 of NC_056743.1, forward strand.
TTGAGATAACCATTATTTCTTTTGTTATACTAGCAAATGGTTTGATGACAATAGCAAATAACAATGGTAATAATGGGTATCCTTGGCTTGTTCCTTCTTTTAAAAAAAATATATATATATATATATATATATATATATATATATATATATATATATATATATATGCATATGTATACATACATACATATATATAGATATATAATATATATATATTATATATATATATATAATATATATATATATATATATATATATATATGTGTGCGTGTGTATGTGTGTGTGTGTGTGTGTGTATGTGCGTAGATTTTACATTAATGCTTTACCAGAAATAGTAATTTCAAAATCTAAACTAGATTGTTTATATTAGTATCTTATACCAGTATTAGTGGTACAACAGGTAGTGCATTTGCCTTTGGGGTAGAAGACTGTAAGTTATATTCCCACACTAGTTAGATTGATTACTGGCATTGCAGTGCAGCATAAGTGGTGGTGCTGTCCTTCAGATGAAATATTAAACTGATCCCACATCTGCTTATGTTTGTTGTAGCTGAAGTGTATGTAAAAGAACCCATGGCACCTATCAAAAGGAGTAGGGCTTTTTTATTTAAAAATATATGTACAATACTATTTACAAATTTATATACTGTACAAATTTCTATTCCTTTCCATTATTGCCATACAATCATAGATAACTTACTTTTCATTATTATGTTAAACATCCATCTTCATTATCTTATTTGACCCCCACTATGTTTCCCACAACCAGCATCTAATTGTTCTTAAAATTTCTGCTAGTCTCCATTTACCATTAAACATAATTTAATTTAGCCTTTCGTTCCAAATAGTCCACATGGCATAAAATAAACACATTCCTTATTTCTATGGCTATAATATGCATAAATAATCATATCCATATTTATTTCATTTTCCTCCTTTATATTTTCAAATACATTTTCTTTACACATTTTTCCTGCAATTTTGCAACCCTTATACACTGTAATAAAACATGTTCTGTAGTTTCTTTTTTACCACAATTTATACAAACTTTTCCATTGATTTTTATGGCATATTTCCATTTACTGGTAAATTGCTAATCACTAATCTCCATAAAAATCTTGACATTCTACTTGCTTATTACATCATGCTTTTTGTATGTTTATAGCTTTAACTTTTTCATTCGCTAGCTCAGCCCAAGGATTTACATAATAATATTGTATCATGATATTTTTATACCACACCTTCCTCTTAATTTCTATTTCATTTTTTATTTTCCATAAAATATTTTTTATATCATATTACTTCATTTAAACATATTTATCTCTTTTGAATTTAACATATCTCAATACCACTTATGTTTGTACTTTAGTAAATTTACTACTAACTTTTCATTTTATCATTTATCCAAAACAAAACTTTATACAAATTCAAAGAAGCAGCATAAACAATTGGCTTTATTAATCCTAAACCTCCATTTTCCTTGTCCATGTATAAGGCTTCTCTCTTCATTGGATTCAGTCTTGAACCCCATATAAAATAAAAAAAAAACATACTTGCACTATTTCTTTTTCATAGATTGCTGGTAACATGTAGATACTAGCTAAATATGTAGTCTTTCTTAGTATACTTTAATTAATTAACTATTTTATTAAACATTAGCTTGTAAGTTTTCCAAACACAACAAAGGTCCTTTATTTTATCTAGTATCCTATTCAATTGTTCCTCACTTACATTTTACCCAAATCTTATTCCTAATAGAGATTTCTTTCATTGTGAAAGATACTCCCGTCTTTACTATATCAGCCAGTCCTTTGTTTTTTTTCTTTATTTAAAGTCATGCCTATTATATTTAAACATCAATGTATATAAACTTATTTAATTCAGCTTTTGCTTCTCATAAGCAATAGAATATCATCTGCATAAGTAAATATGACTGGAACTTTTATTCCTTTATTAGTAATATAAGTAGTACCTGTCATGTGCAAATTTACATCTCTGACTAATACATTCATAACTAACACATATAATATACTACTGATAAGACATCCCTGATATATGCCATTCTTTGTATCTGGAATCTACTCCCTAAGGAAACCTCACTACCCCTATTTAAATGAGAACTCAAAAACTACCTCATATCTCATTGGCTGTGCTCTTGTTCTAAACCTAACAACTTCACTGATGCATGTCTTGCTGCCCAACCTGCTGTTTAGCCAAGTATCTATGCCTCATAGCATTGGAATGTCTGAGCATTGTGAATTGTGAGATCTGATTGTATTCTATGTTCACATCTTCTGATATGTCTTTGCCAATCAGATGTAAGTCTGCACAGTGTGTATATTGATATCTGCCTGTATTCTTTGTCTATATTTTTCTAAACATGCCTGCCTGAGTTTATCTGCCTGTATTCTTTATCTATATTTTTCTAAACATGTCTGCCTGAGTTTATCACTCAGTGATGTATGTACTGCCTCTTTTTTGGTATGTGGAGCTTTTCTCCCCGGGCTTCCACTGAAAATGTACATATATCCAGTTGGGCTATCCCAGTCAACAAATGTAAAATAAAATAAATAAATAAATATTTCTTTGCTTAACCATCCATTCACAAAAATTCTTTACTTTTATAATATGCAAAAAACATGCGTTCTTAATTTCTTTACTAATGCTATGCTTTTCCAAAATTGCTAACAAAAGATCACATTGTACTGTATCAAAAGCTTTATTTAAATCTCCTATCATGATCTTGGTCTCATCAGTTTGCTTATAGCATCATCCACAGTTTCCCTTATCTGACATCCTTTTCCCTTTAAACTCTATATGTTATCTTCCATAATACATTTCAATTTACTTCCCATTGTCTTCTAAATTAATTTCATAAAAATCTGTATTTTTCAAAAGTATAGGTCTCCAGTTTCAATTTTATTTTTATCTTCCTTTTTCCATACAAATTTAAGTATATCACTGCACAAATCTTTATACATAAAACCTTCATTTAATCACTTATTCATAACTTTTAAGAAACATTTTCTACATATCCTTAACATTCTTATAAAACTAGTATCCTGTTCCATCTGATCCTGAAACTTGTCTAAGCACATTATCTAATTCATATAAGGAAATTTCATTTTCCAATTCCTTATTTTCTTGTCCTGTTAAGTTTTTAACATGTCATTCTTTTTTGTACTTTCTATCTTGGAAAATTTTCTTTCCATAATTTATTACAATAGTCATAATTTGCTCCTGAGATTGTCTTACCTCTACTCTATCATCTTCTAATTCTCTCATTACACTAGTATTCTGTTTAACTGCCTACTCAAATAACCTGATGCCTCTTCTTTTTTTTTGCCTTGTAAATAATATATTTGCTTAAATAATAATTGTTTGATTTTCTCTTGATTATTTTCATAAATTCTCCATTTTATCACATAATATTATCTGCCGTTCCTTTCTAAAGCCTTTAAAATATCCACATACATTAATTTATAATTTGTATTTTCTGCTTTTCTTATATCTGCCATTCATTTTTCTTTCAAAGATAGCCACTACTCAGACCCATTTTTATAAGTCTAATGCAAATGTGATCTTTTCGTAATACATACTTATTTTTTCCATTTCATCCTGCAATTTCTCATTTATTCTTTTTATTCCTTTTCCCAATCTGATATGCTCATTTTCTTATATTTCTATCCATATGGCTGAGTGATCTGAAAAGCCTGTTGCAAGTGCTTAAACCGTGTGATATAATAAAATAATCTATTTATGTCTTATATATACCTCAACTATATGTCCACAAATTATTATTCTGAATTTTTAAATTGTCACATTTTATAACTTCAAAAATGCTCTTAGCATCATTTCTTCTCTTCTTCTTTTTCCTTTCACATCACAAATAAAATTTTCCATTAATATTATATTCATATTCATTACTACATAATCCAAAATTTTATTAAATAGTTTCCCTCCTGTTACTTGTAACATAAGCATACCGTGTTATAATTCTATATACCTGATTATGCTGTCTGAGATCTTCAGTTGGTAATCTTGCCATCACTGTTGATGTTCTATTCAATATTTTCACTGAGTTTCTATAAAGTTCCTTTCCTAGGTTCCATATTGTATCTCCATCCTAAAGTTTCTTTCTTTATATTCTCTCTTTTTGTGTCATGAAACTTGCAGCTTTCAATATTATTACATCAACATCACACTACACCAGTTTCTTGTACTTATATTTTGATACTGCTTACACTTACTGAAAGCACTCTAAAGTTTTCATTATGTCTTTGTTGTAGCTTACCAGAAAATGTGTGAATTTGAAGTAGTTATCTCATTTGCATTATCCATTTATTTTCTTTGTCTCTGTTACACTTATTCCTTTAAACATTCTTTTTCTGTTTCTAACTTTTTTGTCAAAATAATTATTTTTACCTTTCACTGTTATTCAATTTATATCTTCCTCATCATTTATTTCAGAACCTTTTTTCTATATCATCTTCTGTTTCATTTTTCTCATTATCCTTATCTTTATTTTTATCCTTATTTTGCTTCCCTACTTCCTCTTTATCTTTTATTGGGTGTGCCTCTTCTCTTTATACACCATCCTCAATTTTGTTTTTTTCTTCTTCATCCTTTTTCTCTAGATTACAATCCATCCATAAATGCCCAGTTTTGTTACATGTATAACATTTCAACGCACACTTTTTTCCATCATGACCTATTCCCTACAAATATAGCATTTTCTCAGTTATCAGAGTTACTTATCAAATGATTATCTTTTCCACAGGAGAAAAAAACATATTTTCAGTTGTTCCCAATATTTTACAACATCTTTGTTACTCTTTACATTTATTATACTAGTGGTTTTCTTTAGTCTAGTTTCAGTACAATATGACAGCCCCATCCCCTGTTCATAATCCTTTATCATAGACTTTGCTACAAAGTGTGCTTAAATGTCTCTTTAAAGTCTCTTTTTCTACTTCAGTTCAAAATTGAAAACATATTTTTTTTTGTTTCTCTGTGAAAAGCTTTCACCGCATAGGAATTCCATGGATTACAGTTCTTTTTCTTCTCATTCTCCCCTAAAAAAACTTTCCAGAACAGAACATGTCTCAAAAGTAATATAAAAAAATGTCTCTTTATGAGTAAGAATAAAAGCTCTTACCTCCTGAACCTTCATTCCTAATGAAACCATTAAGTTATCCCAAATGTCATACTTGTCCATTTCTTTTTCTTCTTTGTTCCAAATTTTCAGCATAAATTTCCTCTGATTGTTATCTCGCCACTTTCTTTGCAGTTTCTTTAACAGTCTCACTATATTATTCCTTTGGCAATTTTCTTTCAAAATAGCTTCTGATTCCTCCTATTGAATTTTTTCCATAATTTCACCCCATGAAACATCTTTTCCACTCTCCAGCTCACTCTGTAGCAACAATTCACCCAAAGTACCATCTCAGAACCCTCCCAACTGGAGGGTTATAATACCACATCCATCCTTGTTTGAAACATTTGCTTTCTATGAAACAAACAAATTCTGCTGAAACAGCTCCTCAGAATCTTGTAGAGCTTTAAACACTGCTCTGGCATTCACCTCTGTGCTACCCATCATCTTAGACCTCCTTGAGTGCTATTCTCCCAACTTCCACTGTGATAGGAATGGAACTATCACTCTCCTAACAAGTAGTGGAAGTTCTCAGATGCACTGATCAAAGTTCCCCTAGTAGTATAACTACCACCTCAGGTCCCCTCCAAAAACAGGCTAATACCCTAGTGGGACTAACCTGGTCAACAAAAGGATAAATAAAATGTAAAATTTTAAGTGCATCAACTAAAGAGGGACATTATCAAATGCTACAAAATTAATTTTCATTTATAATAGTCACAGAAAGAAGACTTATTACATTAAAAGTAGAAATGTATAGTACTTTACTCTGCATAAGAATATTTCTGATGGTGTAATGCATAGATACTTTAATTAATTATAGTAATCATTCACAGACATAAAAAGAGTTACAACATTCCCATAAACTACAAATATAATCACATTCTTGTTAATATATGTTAACAGTATTTTTAAGTTTCATTTTTATACATAAGAGATCATTTGAAAACAAACATCTATGTAACAAACTGTCACATTCCCAAACCCTTTTTAGTATATATTTCTAGTATATGTGCAACAGTTCTTTAATATGCCTATCCATCCTATAGTATTAACTATAAATCTAATCTGAAACAGGTTGTTTACATTAGGATATTTTGAAATAGTTGTCACATAGCTGATGTATCATGTGTCACCTCTATGTAAAGCTATCAAAAGTACTTTCATACAGCTAGCCCACATTCATGACGAACCAACAGCAACTGCCTGAAACTCAGATGTAACCTCCCAAAGCCTCTGCCCTTAAAAACATTTTACATATCTATGAAAGTTAAACCAAAGTTTTTCTGCTAATACTATTGTCTCTCAAATCAGTTCTCAGGAAATACACTTAAGAATTTCCACAGTGTGGGTTGTGGACACTGTTGGCAAACAGTTCATAAAACCAATATCAAACAATATTTTTCTAAGGATCTTTTAATATTACTTCAAATCTACAGAAATGTATGCTTCCCACTATTAAAGGGAGTCAAAGCATCCTCACAACTCTACTACTTCCCCAACTTTCCTAGCAGGGGTTGCCATCATTGGCTTGGGCAGCCATGCCCATGTTTTCCTGGTACCAAATCTCTGCATTGTGATGGTTCTGTTTTCCACCCAATGCCCTGTCATTAGAGCAGGTGCATAAGCTGGATGAGAACTATCATCCTTGTCTCTCTCTCTCTCTCTCTGGACAGGAAATACCCATTTTCCCTAAGCACCCATCAGCTAGTTCAACTTGAGTCACCTGGGCTGTAGTCGGGGATGTATTCTTCTGCACCTTCAGTGCAGACTGTCCACAAATTCTTTATTTGATAACCCTGGGATTATAACAATACATACATGCATACATACAAATATTTCAACCATGGGCATTAATGCCCTTCTTGCTTGCCAATATACCAAAACATGTGTTCCCATAATAAATGTCCAAGCCGCTCTTAAAAAATATCTACACTAATACTTGCTTTAATGTAAATCGGTAGTCTGTTCCATGCATCAGCTGTTCTTTCAGAGAACCAATTAGTACACTTCTCATTCCTATAGAATCTTCTACATAGGTTATCTGATGATTTTCTAGTACTTTTTAATAACCCCAAACATTCCCAGAGGTAGTTGTCTCTAAATGCCCTATATACCTGAATAAGATCTCCTCTTAGATACCTGTAAGATATACTCTACAAGTTCAGATATTTTAGTCTTTCATAATAACTTAAATTTTCACATCCATGGAAGTCCTTGGTATATTTCCACTGTACTCTTTCCAGTTTACTCATGCTTGTTTTCTTATAAGGTTTCCATATTATTATTCCATATTCAAGCTTGGGTCTAATGTAACTAACAAACAAAGACTTCATCAATTCTGGTTTCCTAGATTTTATACATCTTTTTATACAACCTATAGATGTTCTTCGTGTTTCACTGTTGCAGTCATCATACTTGGGTTATCTGCCTGCAGGTAGCCCTCAGTCGGCCCGAATACCAGACACTTAGTATTTCTGTGTCAGTTGCTGTCGCTTCAGGACTGATGTCAGGTCATAAGGCAGGGGTATAAAAACAGGCAGCCAACGCCATTACATCAGTCTTTCTTGCCAAGGAGCCTGAAGCAGAAGCAGTTCGCACAAGTGCTGGTCGGCCACTACCTGAGTTTTCGTTTCCGAAATTGAATCATCCTGAAGTCTTCTAAAGCTAAGTACTCCATTGGGGATCCTTTTTTCTTGCTCTAATCAATGTCAGAAAAAGTTAACAATTGTCTTGCCTGTGGAAAGCAAATACCACACCGAGATTTCCATTCTTACTGTGTCACCTGTTTAGGCCCAGACCATGACGTACCTCACTGTCGGTTTTGTGCTTTATTCAACACCCTAACTATTCATCATTGGGCCCTTATTGTAGCTAAATACTTTCATTCTCGATCTCCATATTCTGAAATGGCTTCAGTAAGCCATCCGACTACCGATCTTCTGAAAAAAAGTAAGGATAAATACAGAGACAGACCACACAGGTCCAAAACTACCAACGACGCCTCCGTTAAGCTAGTCACCAGTTCGCTGGTACTCAGTGAGGCACTTTCACAGCCCCTGATGCCCGCTTTGATGGATACGCAGGCCACTACCAAGACCCGTTCAGAGTCTGGTATGCTGCAAGACTCTTCTATGACTATGGAACCTGTGGATGTCTCTACCTTGGATGGGTCCAGAGCCACTGTGCAGGCACTGGCTTCTGAGGAAGTTTTTCGCATTACCGATATTCAACACAAACCAACGACTTCTTTCACCTCTTCAGTTCTTTCTAAAACTACTGAGTTTCTAAGGCCAAGAGTATGAACTACACCTAAAAAATCGACGACTCAAACTCAAGCGCCTGCTTCCTTGCCACAATCTCAAATGCTTAAAATGGCAGAAGACCTGATCATGCTGATTAGGGGAAGCCAGCCTTCCCCTGCTAAAAGAAAAAGAGACCTGTCCCCAGCTTTGACTAAGAGTCCGATGACTCTGAGGTTTCTGAATATGAAGACATGCCTTTATCTGCCTATGAACATTCAGATGCAAAGGAATCCATTCCTTCTGCTTCCACTCCAGAAGATTTTTCTTTTGGTGAAACCCTACGTACTTTGAAAGAACAGTTCCACTGGGAATGCCAGTATTATCCTCAGTCAAAAAAGAGACTCAGGGAATTTTTAAATTTACCACAGCACAGACCCTTAGCTATCTCTCCTGTTCTGGATGTCGTGGATGATGTCTTCATGGAATCTAGTCTAACTCCTGATACTTTACCCCCTGCTCCAAGGAAACCAGACAGGTACTACAGAGTCCATGATGCTCATAAATTTCTTTTCAAAAATCCTACCGCTGACCCAGAGGTCATCTCCCAAGGGCCTAAAGGAATAAAAGCAACTACAGCTAAGAATCCCACCCCTTCGGACAGGGATTCCCGAGCTTTAGACAGATGGGGTAAGAAAGTATACACCTCTGCAACTTTCGCCATTAGAGCATTTAATTGTCAGTTCCACATGCTGAAATACCAGCAACATACTATGGAACTTATTATGCAAAAATTATCCACCTTTCCTGACTGTGCAGAAAATAAAGAATTACAGGAGCTTATGCATTCTGCAAGCCAAGTCAACAAGCATACCCTGCAATGTAGGTTTGATGCCCTAGAAGCATCTTGCAGGGCAGCAGTCACAGGTTCTGTACTTAAAAGGTATGCTTTGCTTAAGGAGCAGACCTTGCCATACCATGTCAAATCAAAATTACTGAACGCTCCTTTGAACAAGGACAATCTGTTTGGCACCAAATTAGAAGAGGTTTTAAAAAATATAGAAGAAAAGGCTAAGTCTATGCAGACAGTCAAAGATTTTTGCAAGTGCAGCCTCCAAGATTCAATAGGCATTTCCCCTCAAAACACTATTCCTTTCCAGCTCCCTCAAGGCCATCTCAAACTAGACCCAGGAGAAACAGACCCCCCCGGATTACAGTCTCATGGTATGCAGAGATCTAAACAATGGAGTACCTCCACTTCTAAAACAGGGAGTGCTAAGCCACCCCCTTACGGAAAGAATTTACAATGACTTCTCAACTCCTCTCCTCTGCCCAATTCCTCATGCCCCCTAGGAGGAAAACTTGCTCACCATGCAAAAAACTGGACCTCCATCACCAAAGATCGATGGGTCCTACACATAGTATCCCAGGAGTACAAATTTTATTTCCACATGCTGCCAACCCCAAAAGGGTTCCCAGACCTTCCACCAAACCAGTGGGCAGAGGCACAAAACCAAGTTCAATCCCTGCTCTCCACAAGGGCAATTCAGCCTGCTCCTGCAGAACAGATAGACCAAGCTTTTTATTCCAGACTTTTCCTGGTAGCCAGAAAAGAGGGCTCCTGGTACACAATCTTAGATCTATCCATTCTAAACACCTTCCTGGTGGTACCAAAATTCAAAATGCTCACCCTACAGCAGCTTCTCCCTATGCTGTCCAAAGATGCCTAGTTAGCCATCCTAGACCTAAAGGAAGCCTATCTGCACATCCCTATCAGGGATTCATGCAGGAAATATCTATGTTTCAGGACAGGATCTATGCATTATCAGTTCTCTGCACTTCCCTTTGGCTTATCCACTGCTCCCAGAGTCTTCACAAAATGCCTGGCTCCAGCCATTGCCTATTGCAGACAGAGAAAATTTCAAATTTACCCTTACTTGTATGATTGCCTGATTCAGGCAGACAGTCAGGAAAAGCTGTTGCAGCACCTGACGTTTGTAAAGGACCTTCTAACCTCCCTGGGGTACACTATCAACAAAAAGAAATCAAAACTAGTCCCCAGTCAAAAAATTGCATTCCTGGGAGCAAGCTTGGACAAAGCATCCCAGATGGCATTCCAGAAAAACAAGCCTATCTGACAGGCTACTTCACTCAAATGGCCACCAGATCCCAGCTATCCGCAAGGAAAATCCTGCAGGCTCTAGGGTTCATGGTCTCCTGCATTCTACTAATTCCATATGCCAGACTGCATATGAGGAAACTTCAGTGGTACTTAAAAAGTCTTTGGTGCCAACATTCTCAGGATCCGGAAACTATCATACATATCATAGCTTGTCTCAGAACAGAGTTTCTTTGGTGGGCAGCAGCATGCAACCACAACAAGGGACTTCCCTTTACACAACCCCACACCACCCAGACCCTAACCACAGACACATCAGACTATGCCTGGGGTGCACATCTGGATGGCTGGTGCATTCAGGGCCAGTGGAGCCTAAACCAAATTCACCTGCACATCAAACAAAAAGAGATGCTAGATGTTCAGCATGCTCTGACAGCTTTCAGATCCCTACTCTCACCAGGGCCCCTTCTGATAAAAACCAACAACACCACAATGATGTGGTACATCAACATGCAGGGGGGAACCCACTCTTACCCACTTTGCAGGCTAGCCATGACCTTGTGAAACACAACCTTGGCTATGCATATTCACCTGCAAGCTCAATTCCTGTCATGCAAACAAAACTCTCTGTCAGACAACTTAAGCAGAAATCTCCTGGACCCACATGAGTGGCAATTAGACCTCAACACCTTCAGCTTTCTAACCCAAAAATGGAGTACCCCAAAGGTGGAGATATTTGCCTGCCCCTATAATCACCATCAGGGTACCTCAAAGCAAGGCCTGGAAAGTGGATGCCCTATCCCTCCAGTGGGTAAACCTCTCAATCTATGCATTTCCCCCTCTGCCTCTTCTTACAACAGTACTTCTCAAGATAAGGCAGGAAAGACCAAGGGCAGTCCTGATTGCCCCAGACTGGCCACGCCAACACTGGTACCCACTACTGTGCAGTCTGTCACCGGTGCCACCATGGCACCTACCCCAGATCCCAACCCTCCTCACTCAGCAGGAGGGACAGATCTTTCATCTGCAACTGCAAACCATGAACCTTGCAGCCTGGCTTATTCCTTGAATTCTCCTCCACTGGCCAGCCTAAGCAAGCAGGGGTTGGATGTCATTCGTGAAGCCAGAAGACCCAGTACAAGGAAATCCTATGTTGATAAGTGGAAAAGGTATTCTTCCTGGATTTACTCTAAAGGAGAGGATACAACACAGCCCTCCTTACCTCTCATCCTGGACTACCTAGCAGACCTACTCCACAGAGGTCTATACTTCTCTACCATTAAGATCCATGACTCTGACATCTCTGTTCATTATAGCACTGAGCCACCTCTCTTTTCTCACCCTCTCATTAAACAGTTCCTGAGTGGGGCTAACAACTTAAGGCCACCAAGAAGAGCCTCCACCCCTGCTAGGAACCTTAACTTTGTGCTGGAAAAGCTCATGCTACCCCCCCCCCCCCCGAGCCTGCAGCGTCAGCAGAGTTACAATTCCTCTCTTGGAAAACAGCTTTGCTTCTGGCCATCACTTCAGCTAGAAGAGTGTTTGAGCTACAAGCACTTATGGCTGTGGAATCCTTCATTATTATTCATGCTGACAGGGTCTCCCTCAGGACTAACCCTACTTTTATGCCTAAAGTGGTGTTCAGTGTGGCTCTCAACCAATGTATCCATTTGCCCACCTTTTTCCTTAATCCTCAAAATAATGGGGAAAGGATCCTGCACTCTTTAGACATGCACAGACAGCTCAGATTCTACTTGGATAGGACTAAGCCCTTCAGGAAATCTGACCAGCTACTAGTCAGCTTTGCACCAGGGCAGAGGGCAAGGCCATATCAAAACAAACCATCTCCAAATGGATAACACACTGTATCCATTTCTGTTACAGACACTATGGGAAACCACCCCCTCAGGGGGTCAGAACGCATTCCACTAGGGCAACTTAAACCTCTACAGCCTTTCTCAGAGGAGTCCCTACCAGGGACATTCTGGAAGCTGCTACTTGGAGTTTTGTTCACACCATCACCAAGCATTACCACCTGCCTATCTTTTCCAAATCCAGGGCAGGTTTTGCAACAGCAGTCCTGCAGGGCATACTAGCCAGCCCCAACTCTTCTTGACTGCCTCCACCCATTCTTCAGCTTTGGGAATCAACCCAAGTGGGATGACTGCAATAGTGAAACACAAAGAACATAGTACAGTTGTGTACACTTACCATAAATATAGATGTTCGAGTGTATTCACTGTTGTAGTCCTGGTTTCCCTCCCTCCAGCCCCCTTGTTTCTGTCTCTCTCTCTCTCCTTCTCTATCTCTCTTACTCATTCCTTACAGGGCTATTGGTATTTACATTTTACTGGTGGTATTTTTCCCACCATAACTTAGCTCCCTATTTGGGGGCTCCTGACATTTGGGGCAAGAAAAACTGATGTAATGGCGTCAGCTGCCTGTTTTTATACCCCTGACAACCTGATGACGGTCCTGAAGCGACAGCAACTGACGCAGAAATACTAAGTCTTTGGTATTTGGGCCAACTGAGGGCTACCTGCAGGCAGATAACCCAAGTGTGAAGAATGCAACAGTGAATACACTCAAATATCTACATTTATGGTAAGTGTACACAGCTGTACTTTCTATAACTATCATTAACCAATTGGTTGACATGACTGGAAAAACTCATAGTTGGATCTACCCATATACCCAAGTCCTTAAATGAGTCTAGACTTTCAATCACTGTGTGCTACATTAAATATTCACCTTTAAATTTATGTCTCCCAAATCTTGTATGCTTAATTTTTGATGTATTTATCAGCATATTATTCTCCTGTACCCAAATTCTCAATTTAGTCAAGTTCTTTTGCAGACATGCCTTATATGTAACACATTTAATCAGTTTACCCAGTTTTAATTCATCTGCTTATAGACTGTAGAACAACCTCAGATGAAAAAGGCAGGTCTGAAAGATACAATCTAAACATGTAAGGGTCTACAACAGAGCCCTGTGGCACACCCTGACTGTAAGGATTTCACCTATCCAATTGCTGTATGATACTTGCCATGTTATGTTTATAAGCCATTCAGGTATCCATCTTATCAAAGGTATATAAATACCTAGTTGTTCTAATTTATTGATCAGTGTTTTGTGTATGACCCTGTCAAATGCTGAAGTTAAATCTATATAAATTAAATCACAGCACAAGTTTTCATTCATAGCTGTTATTAAATTGTTATAGAACATCATGTTACAGATGGCAATAGATCTATTTTTAACATATGCATGCTAATAAATGGTTTTAAGTCTCAACCAATTCAATATTACCTTCTCCATTATTTTTCCACAACATGAAAGTAGACTTAAGGGTCTATATGACTCTGGATTTGTCCTGCTCCCCTTTCCCTTAAAGACAGGTTTAATAAGGCCATGTCTCCAGTCTTGAGGAATCTCCACATATTTATATTACCTACCTAGTGAATAATACCTGTAATGGTACTGCAAGCTCTTGCTGAAGTGTTCTCAGGTCACTATTATTAATTCTGTCTCCTCCCTGTGCTTTGTCTGGATCCAGTTTGTGCAGTTCTTTTTCAATATAATCTAATTTGATTCCTGTATCTGAGGTTACCTAGATGTTACTAAGACAACTTATCGGCCCCTTTGTAGAGTCAAACTGTTTTGCATAAAATTTTGTAAATATATCTATAATCAGTTTTGTCTGAGAATAAATTTTAGAATCTGTGCACAGTTTGCTTATCTTTAATCCTTCCACATGTTATATATCTATAAAAAGGTTTCCTGTTAAGCTCCATATCTTTATATACATTTTCTTCAAAATGTTCTTGATCTTGTCTCACACTATGCTTAATTTGTTTGTCCAACTTGTTTATTTCTGTTTTTAAACTTGTAGTTCGACCTCTCTTCCATTTTTGATATTTTTTGTCTCTCATCTTAATCAGGTATCTTGTTTTTATGAAAATATATCCCCCCCTGATTTTATGTGCCTAGATTCTGATGCTAAACATTTTTTTTTTTTTTTTGCACTCAAACAATTTCTATTTCAAAACTTTCCACATTTTATCTGCAGTTTTTCCACTGAATATATCACTCCAGTTAGTTTTACATAGTGACTGTTTTGCTTCCATATAATCTATAATTAGCCTTCTGTGCATTGGTTTATATTTCAGTTTGGCAGAATTATCTAGCAACAAATTAACCTTGATAATGATCACTGCACATCAACGGTGGTAAAACCTGACTTGAAGTAACAGTAATTTCTTTAGGAACACAAACAATGTCTAATATGTTCCGTTCCCTGGTAGTTTTTTTTTTGCAATCCGAAGCAACTGTTGTTCCTGAAAATATGTTGTGAATAATTTCCTTACTAATGTTGTTGAATCAATGCTATTCCAGTCTGTTTCTGATAAATTTAAGTCCACAGCTAATATTGTTCTTCCCTCCTGTGTTTCATGCAAGAAATATAAGAATTCCTCTAGGTCATCTGCACTTGACTTTGGTGATTTATATACTCCAACAGTTGTTATATGTTCCAAGGTTGTCTTTATTGTCACAGTTGCACAGTCTATACTATTGATATTACTGAACTTGTAATAATCACAGGTCTCATAACTATATTTAATTTTCCCTGTCATAGCACCTCCACCTGATTTTTTGTAACAATGTCTGTTAAAATAAGAACATTTATACCCTGACAGAACTTGTTTCAAGTCATTGTTCTTTAACCATGTTTCACAAACAATAACAACATCAATCCTGTGGGAACATAGCAAATTTTCCAATTAAACAAACTTTATTATTAATGCTCCTGGCATTAACATCCATCAGAGATGCATCAAATGTTGCTATCTGTGAACTGTTAAATGTTTGACCTGGGAAAAATCCTGCCAAATATTCAAACTATCTGCTGCAAAAATCCTCTTCCCTGATCTTGACAAATGCATGCCATTCTGTCTGCACAGGGCCCTATCAGATGATTGAAGTTTCAAAACTTCGAAACTCATATGGTCTATATGATTGAATTTTCAAAACTTGAAACATTTTGAATGAAAATCGCAGTACAGCGCAGATTGGGAAAGTTGCCCTTTTCCTCAATGTAGTGCGATCTTGGGGTTGGTAAATTTAATTTGCTGGGGGTGTGGGGGGCACATACTGCCACATGGGGAGGTACATAGGGGCTTGCCCCTGCAAAAACATAAAAAAGGTTTCTTTTTCTTTTATTTCAAAATTTCAAAACTTCGATCATATAGTCCTGACCATATGAATTTCGAAGTTTTGAAACTTTGATCATCTGACATAGACCCATTTGAACACGTCTGCTGAAAACTAGGTTTAGATGCTCTACACATTTCCAATTTTTAAACAGGGCATTTTTTCCATGTAGGCATTTACCCAAATATCTTTTCATTCATGGTGATCTGACTATCCTTTCTGTATGTGACTTGTAAAAAGTAAGTCCTAACACCAGTACAAGCAACACTATCTAAGAGGGCTGTAAGTTCCCTACTAACAGTCAGACAGTCCTTGTGGATAAGATTATTTGTACTGACATGAATAAAAAAAGATTCATACTTTCTTACATTAAGGCATTCCAAGGATTTTCTCACATCTTCTATTTTTGCTCCTGGCAAGCATGAAACTATTCGATGTTCATTATATTCTCTGCAAATATAAGTATCAATTCCTCTAATAATAGACTTCCCAATTACAAGAATATCTTTTCTGACCAGATCTGAAGAATTTTCAACTTCTAATACAGTAATATTTGCTCTATCCATTGTTACAAAGGAATGATCTTCATCACCATTAGTGTTATTAATCCCACTGTTTTCATTCCCTATTAAATTCTTATCCAACTGGCTTTGTACAGTCACAGTTTGAGCTATGTAGTCAACATTTGCCTCTCTCTTCTTTTTTTCTTACAGTAATGTTCTTCAATCCTTCTATGTTCAGTTTTGATTTCTTCCTTTAAGGCAGCTCCTTGCCTCTTTTTTATCTTCACTTTTGGAAAAAATGACGCTTTTTTCTGTAGACTGAAGGTTTTCTGATAGAAAACATGTTATCATTCCCTGTAATCTGTGTTACATAACAAAGGAGTGTCCTTTTTAGTACACATTCTCTGTACTTTACAATCACTAATCAGGTTCTTTTTCTTCCTAATTTGTTGTGAACCTCTTCCTTTCTTTTCTTGTTTCCTTCTAAACACTCAGAATCCTCAGACTGCTGAGTACTTGCATCCAGAATTCCAAAGTTGTTGTCAGGGGCATCATCTTGTTTCATAGGGGTTGAATGATCTTTACATACAACAGACACATCATTTCCTAAATGTGTTCTATTTGCTCTTTGCCTAACATTTATTTCATCAGTCAAGTTCAGATGAATGCTACAGACTAAGAAATATGGGTAGGAACAGAAAGTTATAATCTATCTTAATAAATATGTAAAATAGAATTCCAAGAAACTGGATGATGGTTTATGAAGCTACTGTACAAACAGGTAAATAACGTATATGTTTTTGGCAGAACTATTCAGTGAATTCAAACAATTTTATTAAATAAGGGATGAAGATAATGCATCAGATGTGTTTTAAAATTAATATGATCAAAGGATCATAGGAAGTTCAAAGCTATTGAGACTTCTGACCTTTACATATCGGCAGTTCCTACCCAAGACTGTACCTCTCCTCTCAAGAAGGGCTAGCTCAGTCAAGCCTAGGGTGAATTTATGAATACCCATCCAATTACCTAAGTCTTATTTTTAAGGAAGGTTGTATATCACACTGTTTTACATGCAGGGGCATCTATTCTGGAGATAAGGGTGACACTGAGCCCCCCCCCCCCCACTTAGTTTTACTGATCTGCTGAGTTAGGCATAGATCCCTTGTTTTGTTGTTTGTGGAACTGACTCTGTCCCTATTACCCACACCGTGTGGAGGTCTGTCTTTTAGTCAATTTGCTATCCATCTTATCATATAAGGGTCTATTTGTAACAGATTTAGTTTATTAATTATGCTAGCATGGGGGATGATGTTAAATGTCCTGGCCACATCAAGGTAAGCTATGTGTACACTGTGACTTCAGTCAACAGCTTGTGTTATATTCTCAAAGATGCTTTCCAGATTCATTAGACAGAATCTGTGACTTAACCTGAAGAGATTTTAATGTCAGTGTTAATAAAGTCTGTTACAATATGTTCCATTACCTTACAAATGAGACAAATCGGGCTGACAGGCCTGTAGTTTTTGGTGCCAGTAGTAGGGCCATATTTATGGACTTGACATAACCAGTTCTGTAGGCCATATGTCTGGGACTGCGCATTAGCCGGGCTTAGGTTAAATAGTTTATATAGAGGTTCTGACAGCATGTTTTATCAAACAGCTGGGTATGTTATCTGGTCCCATAAACAAAGCATTCTTTGTCTTGGAAAATACTTTCAGTACATGTTCTTTAGTGATGATGGAGAAGTTGAAAAACTATGAGGATAACAGGGATTTTGCTATCCATTTCAGAAGTGCAATTTGCACTAAATTGATTTGTTAGTATATTGGCAATTTCCATTGGGACCGAGTAGGTTTTGTCATTTAGTATGAGTTCTACACACGGATGAGTGTTGTTTCTTTTTTTCTAACATAACTAAAGAATACTTTGTAATTGCTCTTGGCTTTATATGCCATCCTGAGTTCATGAGCTACTTTAGTAGATATAATGGTCTTTTTTTAAATTAGTAATTAAATTCCTAATATTTTCCTAGACTTGAGGGTGTTTTCATCTAATGTATAGTCTCGTGAGTTTTTCCCTTTATTGTAGATTTTATGTCACTGGACCACCCAGATGGTTTGCTTTCAAAATTCCTATTATACTTGGACCTAGATGGGACTACCAATTCTATACATTGATTAATGTGGATATAAAATTCCTTGGTGAATTGGTCTGCATGGGTGATGTCTTGGTGATGCTGTTATAAGTGGACTTCAAGACTTTAACATAAAATTTGAGGATATTTGTGTGGCTTCCTATGGAAAGGTCTGCACTCGAAATGCTGATTGCTGACAAGCCCCCCCAAAAATACTGAAAACTCAATAGAAGACGGAATCTCAAAGACCGCTCTTTTCCTTTAAACTTCCATATCTTCTCAAACTTACATATATGAACTCTAAGATCAGCATACCTCAGAGAAACGAGAATATTCCAAGATATGGCCATCTTAGACTTAATATATTTAAGAATGTGTTTTCAGCAATTCTGTCTACGTGTTTCAGGACTCACTGTAGCAGGTCCTGATATTTTAAATGGTTAATGATTTGTGCACTTGAAAGCTTTGAATTCAGATACATTGGTTTCAGGGAGGTTATATAGTTTGAGTGAAAAGACTACTAGCTTATGGTCTGTCTTAATTAGTAAGGGAGTTTCTAGTAGAGCTATGCATGATGGTGCTACATTTGTAAGAAACAGATTAGGACAATTTTATCCTCTAGTTGGGCTAGTAATAATCTGGTCCATTATTTTTTTTTTATTTATTAAGTCTATAAACCTCTGAGAATATCCTACTTTGGAGGTGTAGGTACTCCAGTCAATTGATTAGTTAAAGTCTCTCAGAATTATGTAGTTCATCCATGATGTTTAGAAACCTAACATAAGGTTCTGGAGACATGAAGGGGGTCCTGTAGCAAGCAATAAGCTTATAATTTACTTTGTTGAATGCGTGAGTCTCCGGAAATCAGTTTGGAAGTGATGTAGTCTTTAACAAATATGGATATGCTGCCACAGTTGCCACTGATTCTGAAGTTGTGGCAGTATGGAATAATTGCTTCTGGGCATTTAAACTAGGTTTCTTTGGTTACACGTATATGGATGCCTTCCAAATGCAAGTTTGCCTTAATGTCAGGCAGCTTATTGTTTAGACTTCTGGGATTGAGTAGAGTCACCTTAATTTGATCTGATTTTGATATTGATACATTTACTCCATTGAAATGCTCAGTAGCTAAATTTTGCCTAAAAGGCCACAATGGGGCATGAAAGGCTTTAGCCAGTGTGCAAAAGATTTTTATTGAGAGATTCCATGCCAGTACATACTGAATCCTCCATGACACCAGTTATTTAGACACTTGTTGAAGCCAGTCATCTTTTTTTTTTGTACCTAGGCATGATTCATGAAGGAGGGAGGACTCTACTCAGTATCAGAACCTTGTCTGCATTTGTGACATACAGAGTAGTCAGACATGTCACTCTGCATCCCCCTTATGGTATTTCATCCAAACTTATTCGCCCTCATATGCATAACCATGCTGTAGTTATATTTGTCTGGTGCAATGATCCTAAAGGCCCTTGAAATGTAAAACAAAATAGAAAAATCAAGCAGGTAAAAATATGTAAGGTCAAAAATGTTTTAACAACTTAAACAAAAAGACTAGATCTGTATTCACAGAAGAATTTTTTTTAATCAGCAAAAAATAAATAAAAAAACTTAAATTAAAAATCAATAATCAAAATCAACAAACTTTCGCTTCTGTAGCTTCATCAGGTTTTATAAAGGAACGGTTCCACTTGAAACCATCAAATGTTCAGAACATCAAAGTTCTGATCATCGAGACCAGAACATCAATGTTCAGAACATCGAAGGTTCAAAGTGAACCACAGAAAAAGAAATAAACATTCAAAACTATTTTATGCAGGGGGCTGTCTCTGCACCCCCATGGGGGCTGCCCCCACACACACCCCTACTTTAATATTCCCACTATGAGATCGCACTACAGTGAGAAACGGGAGATTTCCCATATCCTACCTACAATGCCAACACTCAGATGGCACACACACACACACACACACACACACACACACACACACACACACACACACACACACACACACACACACACACACATACACACACACACACACACACACACACACACACACACACACACACACACACACACAACATGCAGGGCACCTTGCTGCCCTGCATATGCACCCAAAAGTTAACATTTTTACTTACCTAGCACTTCCACTTTGAACCTTCGATGTTCTGAACATCGATGTTCTGGTCTCAATGATCAGAACTTCGATGTTTTGAACATTCGATGGTTTCAAGTGGAACCAAAGAAACATACCCAGTAAGAATTCAATCATAATCACATGATTAAAAAACATTGGTTCAAGTTACTCTTACCTAATTTATTATCTTAATTTTAATACTGGCTTAATACTATTTATCCCATTTAAACCTAGATATCTATTCATCCATATATATTGAGCATTTTTTTGTGCATGTATATAAATCACTCCATCAAACTTCTGAATGCATATTGCACCACTGAAATTGGGGAACAGTGTGTATCATCCATTTCATTTATGTGTGTAAATACTGCATTAGCACTTACTCTAATATCTGATATATGAGCACATATACAGTCTTTCAATTTGCAATTACATTTAGTCACACAGCATGCAGAAAAAGCTATGCACATTGCAAGACAGGCAATATTCATTGAGTTGTAATCTTCAGTCATTAAGATGTCTGAGATCTTGGGTCCTGAAAACCAACTCATTGTCTTCTGGTCTTTGTCCAGACTAGTGAGAGGCGAATCTGCGTGCCTCATTAAGAAGTCACCAGTCACTGATACAATTTATTTGTGGAGTGGTCTAGAATTGAGATTTTGTCTCATAACCACTTTTGTTAAAAAGGAGATGCTATGTGCTATGATGTCCGATTTTGATTCTTGCTGTAACTTAATCCTTACAACTCTAGAGGACATAAGTAAGGATTTATTTTACAGTGCCAGTATAACATTGCATTATATGTTAAGGCTACTTGCTTAGTATGTGGTGTGTTAATTGTCACAGCCTTTTTTTCTTGAGAATAAGGCCTCCAGCAGGTCTCTTAACTAATTGCACTTCTCACAGACTTAATTGTATTAGTAGGAGCTTATTATCTGTGATCTTAAGGCATTTGCTTCACTGCTTTGGGGTACCTAGTGCTATGAGGTTAGCAACAGAATGGAAACAAGTAGGCTGCCTTGCAATTCTGTCACAAGAGAAAAACAGAATTTAATTTCAAATGTTAGACCACTTAAAATGCATACACATTGCAGCTATTTACTGGAATTACTGAATACAGACATAAAGAAGTTTAAAAATAATATAGCCAGATGTTATAAAGCACACATTAAAATAATAGTTTTAGAAAAGTTCAAATAGATGCAACTCTAAATTAAAACAGGAAAACAAGAAGTAAAATAGCTAAAACAGATACAGTCTGTTAAAGTTAACATAAAAACAAATAATGAGAAATAGGAATTTTTCAGCCTCTTGTCACTGTTAATTATAAATCACTTATCTCTGTTGGGGAACAGAAAAAAACAGAATAGAACAGTGTCATCTTTTGTAGAATACTTATTAAGAGAGCATTATTATACAATGACTGTCCATTAACATTCAAAAACGAGCTGCTGATTGGTCACCCCAACTAACTTACCCATTGTAAATTGAGCATATGCCAATAGCAAAAAGTCCTGATACTTGGACATTCTTCTATTAATGTATGATATAACTAACTTTTCTTGACTGAAAAAAATATATAAATAAATAAAATTTAAAATCTGGACAGTCCAGTGGTATGAGAGAGATGGGGTGGATAAAATACTAGGACATTCAAATACATTATTCAAAACTAAAGAAATGTACCTGATTTTCCTTGTATTTTCTCTGTCACAGCTCTCTTGTACCTCCCAAGCATCCCAATTTCATACTTTATAAAAATAAATAAATGAATAAAAATAATAAAAATGAAGCAACAGAGAGCTTCCTTTCCCCATTACTTCCATTTGATATACTGCATAAGCATAGGCACATAAACCCCATATGCATGCACAGTACATCAAGAAAGCCCCAGGGTACAAAAACAAAGTGGAAGAACTCCATGGTACTGTTATACAAGGACATTATTTAAGAAAAATAAGTTTATTTTTCTTAAATAATGTCATTGTATAATAGCAATAACTCACAATAATGCTGGTTTACCCATGGTTGGCTTTGTATGGTGATGAGGGCTCCACACAAATAGTGGGTAAATCTAGCATTCACGTCATACCCATCAGAACACACGTCAATGCTAACCCTGTGTTACACACTGTATGCATGCACATATGTCTTACAAATACACCTGTCATAAGAATAACTTGGTAGCTCCATCTGCTACAGTTCTAGCATCTGTCACATCTAGAAACCCACAGTCCTGGCCCACAGCCCAGTGTATGGTATGACAATTACATGCATGTCAATACAACATAGGAATAATGGAGCCCTGCAATGTCCAACAAAACTGGTTGCTCCTACCGCAGTCACTGACACCCACAGTAGCACGTTAAAGCCCTGCAGGGTGGGACACATTTCACAATTATGAATATGTGTACTAAATGTTGACTAACACTCTCTTGATGGCACTATTATATAACACATGCACCACAGGCACATGCCTCACCTGGACTGTTGTGGGTACCCTCAACCAGGCCATGCTGTGACACAACTGACACTGCACCCTCACTGACAGTAACAGCTTGCTCTCCCCCAATGTCTTTACAATCCCTAGTCTGACTCCTGGCCAAAATGAAGCAGCTGTGGCCTGCTACACATGCAGCAGTATGTCCAACTTGCTGCTACAGACCTAACATTGCTCACAAACACCTAGAGCGGGGCATCCATACAACAGCCAAACATAAAGGGTTGGGGGGATTTTGAGGTTTTAAGGGACATGTCTCAGTCTGCCCCTACAAACATACACAGCTGATAGACCAGCATCAATTGTAGCAGCATGCACAGTCAGATAGAAAAGGATCTATGACACTCACATCTGCCTGTCTCCTTACTCACCCCAGAACACATTTACACAGTACACTGATACAGAATCTGAAAGTCTGTCAACAATGGCCAGACATACATACCTCTCAGCTGTACAGATTTCCACTGAATGTCCAGGTTTTTGGTTCATATTCTTGGCCTATTCCTCATAACATTTGTGATTTTCTTCCAAATCACTGGGATGAGATGAAGAATGAAGTCACTAAATAATGATGTACCTTTGAGTTTCAGACTTCAAATCCCTCAGAAAATGTATGTCAAAACAAACCCTGTTATTCTAGCAAATTTCTAAGTTTATAAGAGCAATATTTAAAATCTGTCCCTATTTTTGGTCCTTTGTCATCCCCCCATTTTGTCAGGCTTTGTCCAGATTTCATGTGCTAAGAGGTTGAGAGGTATCCAGACATAGCATGCAAAACGGTGGACATAACACATCAATCCAAACAGTGGACAGTATTTCCACCTACCTTCTGTGATGCTGTAGCTCCCACACCTCAATATTGTCCTCCTCACAGGCCAGGAAAAGGGGCAAGACCCACATGAAGGCCTTAATTATAGCACTGTGTTGCCATAGCATTGGCTAATGGAAAGGCAACACAGCTGTTCTGGATGCAATTAGCAAGCGGGAGACACAGATTGGTGCACAGGCCATCACCTGTTCATGAGCATTAACTACAAAAGGCAAGCTGCTACCAATGCTAAACAAGTCTGACACTTTCTTCATGAAGACAGACTGCAATTCTTTACAACACTACTTGTGGATTTCTTCTGACAGCACTATACCAGGTATGTCATACATTTATGCATGTACTGGAATACAGATGGAGGGATGCAGTCATGGGAAATGGAAATTTAAACAGTTCTCAACAACACTTCCTGGACTGACATGTTGGTGTTCGTCTACTGTTCAGCACCTACAGCCCTCCCTGATGCATCTGTCTGCAGTGACATAGATCACAGCTCTGGCCCCTAGGTCCCCCAGCAAGGGTCAGCTCACATATGACCACTACTGGATTGTCTGTTGTACAATGCTGACTGTGACACCGACAGCCAAGCTAACTGGGATGTTGTAAATAATCATCTCATTTGTGAATATTAATTTAATACATATGCTTGTCTTACAAATGTAAGAGACCTATATGTTATGTGGATATTAAACTGGTGTAGAAGTGTGTGTTGAACTATATGTTATGTACTGAGCTCATACCTCTCAACTGTCCAGAGTTTTGCAGACTGATCACATGTTTGCCTCATACTTCTAGTCATTTACTCATACATTTGTGTTCTGTCTGGCAAATCCGTGGCAAATCATTAAAGACTGAAGTCATAAAATAATAGCACACATTTGAATGTCAGATGTCATATCCTTCAGAAAATTCATGTCAATGCTAAACCTGGTATTCTATCAACTGTCTAAGTGTGTAAGAGCAATATTTATAAAGTGTCACTATTTTTTGTCCTTTGTCCCCCCCCCCCCTTATTTGTGCCTTTGTCCAGATGTATTGCTCTAAGAGATTGAGAAGTCTGACTGAGCTTCAGGAGTGTAACCACAGTGTACTGTACTGGCAAAGAACAGACATGTATATAAAGTATTACCTGTGCAAATGTATGTATTAATAGTAGAAGCTGGAAGCCTCAAACATACAGACATAAGTTGCAAAACTTCAAGTAAATAAGCTGAACTTGTTTTACGAATGTGTTATCTCAGTTTCAGTGCAGCAAGCAGACATAAATGACTATAGCTAGAGGTTTTTGTATTGTCTTGAAACATAAACAATTACTAGGTTGAAAATGTAAAAGTGTTTAACTGTGTTACGACTTCCAGTTTTACACAAACATCAGACAGATATGTACTTCTGACACAGAGATGTTAAAACGTATGTTAGTTGCTGTTAGCCTGGGATGTGAAGGCAGGTGACAAACACTGATGTAATCTGAGCTAACCCAGCATTAATGATGATTATTACTTTCAGACCTGTCTGAGAGAAAAACCTTTGCATGTTGTATGTGTCTTTCTGACAACATCCACTCATTTGCATTTGCCTTGCTAATAGTAAGGAAGTAGGGAAATGTAAAATCATTTACATATAGATGGGAATATAGTATATCTGTCTGATATTTGTCGGGTCTGCATTGCTCTGATTATCAGTCATCTCTGCATTTAATTTTGATTTGAAGCTCTTTATTTAAGATTTGATCATGTCTATTTTGTATCTTATTCTAGTATTACATTTGTTTAGTTTTAAGTTTTTTGTTTTGTTGGAGTTTTAAGAGTTCTTGACTAGGGTCAGTTAAAAAAAAAAGTTACCAAATAATTCCTTTGCCAACTGTGAACAGCATCAGTTAATTAGTGGAAGGAGCTGAGACAGCATTGCTCTTAGAAATATCTGTAGTTAGCTGAAGTGTTTGTGTAGTCTGCATTGTTCTGAGTATCAGTCATCTCTGCATTTAATGTTGATTTGAAGCCCTGTATTTAAGGTTTGATCACTTCTATTTTGTATCTTATTCTATTATTACATTTGTTTTATTTTAAGTTTTCTGTTCTGTTGGAGTTTTAGGTGTTCCCCCTCCCACTCACCCAATCCTTGTTGTGTTCTTAAATTTGGTGGCTTTTGAGTTGCCTGCCCTACTATAAATCTCATTTTGGACACTCCTCCCAGTCCCATCCCATCAGCTTATTCTACTGAGTAGAGAGTAGAGAGAGAGATCATTTGGGAAGCCCCCCCCCCATGGTTTCCCATACTTAAATTATTATGTTTCATCCCTTCCCACTTAACCTAAAAAAATAATTTTTCCATAATTGTGTTTCTTCCTACTTTACTTTATTTTGCTTTTGCCGCCTGTTCTTAAAAGTACTCAATTGCATTTATTCTGCTGCATTTATTATTGCTTGTTAGTAGCCTGATTAAATTGTAACTGTTATTCTAAGCCTTTGGTTTAAGCACTTGGACTTCAGGCCAGTTGTCTTACAGTAAGAATGTTTGTGGTCTGCACTCTTGTGACAGGAGAGGTAGCTTACTTCCTTCTAAGTTGGGCTTTGCTGGTTGAAGGCTTAGTGTCTGTTATGCTAAAAGTGTCTTAGTTCTGGTTTAAGCACTTGAGCTTCAGGCCTGTTATTTTACATTAAGATGGTTTGTGGTCTGCACTCTTGTGGGAGGACAGGGTAGATTATGTCCTGTTGAGCTGGAAATTGCTGGTTAAAGGCTTGTTGTATCTGCTTATTTGAACTGTTTCTTTCTGAAATTGGTGCACATTGTTTGTTGTAGCATAGACTAGATTCAGATCTGCTGAATCTAGCTTTGTTTGTATAGCTTCAGCACTAATCCAGGCCATCTTTTTTGGAGAAGGTTCCCCTGCACCCTAGTGGCAAGAGTCTGCAGTTAGAACTTGTCTGATTAAAGACTGCTGGAACAGGGCTCAGTTTTGAGCTTTTTTCATAGGTTCATAGGTAGGTACTAGGCTTTCAGCCCAAGGGCCTAAGTAAGCCTAGCCAACATTATTGGTTAATTTGTTTAAATCAGTTTGCTCGTGTTTGCTACTGCTATATTTAAGCATGTATCTGTTCTTCTGTGTTAAATTGACCTAAACAGAGCTTAAATATCTTTAGCATAGTCTGGTTACATGCTTTGCTGTATTCAGATCTGTTTGTGTGACTCCTGTGTTTCCTGCTATGCCATCTTGTGTTGGCCAGGGCCTACCTGCACTTACTGGAAGTAAGTGACCTGGTTGAAATTGGTTTGGCAAAGGGTGTTGAGCTAAGAGCTCAGGAACAAGGGTTGGTTGGTCAGTTCCAGTGTTTCTATTTTACCTTTGTTTTTGTGGTATTTAAACCCAGCATTTATGTGGGTTTGTGCTTGTTTGCCCATTGTACACCACTGTTGTGCTGTTTTAACCCTTTTCAAGGTATCTCAGTTGAATTTGTTCCCTTACAAACACACCTGTGTGAGTGAGGTCCTCGTCTGCAGCTACTGTATTAATTTTATCCAGCCATACTCACACCTATAGGTTCTCTCCTCAGATAGTACCCACTCTACTATCCCTGACCTCTGTTCCACAGATTCTGATAACCATGGATGGAAAATTTCCTGTGGTTTCTCCTGCTAGTCTGGTTGATATGGGCATCCTGAGACAGTGTAGCAACTGCCTTATGTACACAGGCAACTCTCTACTACTACCACCTAAGAACACAATATGTGAAAGATGCAATCACATTAAGGACATAGGATCCTTGCTGTCTCAGTCAAAAGTCAGTACATGATTGACAGACCATGATACTTTGTCAGAGATGGCATTCACCTGTCTCCCCTGAGCTTTAGGCTTCTGGCAAAGGCTCTTGCCTGCCCCATAGTGCCTTTTTTTAGGCAAAGTCATCAGCACAATATTACCAACATGAAAAATTCATATAAACGAAATTTAAAGGTCGTGCTACTAAATGCTAGGAGTCTTAGCATGAAACTGCACTCATTGCAAGCATTCCTTGCCCTGAAGGATGCTGACATTTGTGCAGTAAATGAAACCTGGTTCAAAGCTGTGGAGAACACACCAACCTTAGCAGGTTATTCATCCTACCATACTTTCAGACCCCAAACAGAGGACTACAAAGCCAAAGGAGGTAGAGTTTCAATATTTATCAAATATATACACACCTCCAGGCTGGTCAAATGGTATGATGCACAGGAGACACTCCAAGTGCAGTTAACTGTTGACAAAACACATATTCAAATCATAGCTAGTTACAGACCCTCAGCCATGACTCAGGACACCCACTCCACCTGTCTGGACTTACTTCAATCCATCAAGATTAAATGCTCTACCCTAATCCTGGGTGACTTTATCTACCCAACCACAGAGTGCAAGACCTATCCTAGCCCAAACATGAATGCCCAGAGAGTCCTTGACTTCATCAATGGCAATGCATTGGATCAGCTGGTCAACACTCCTATCAGAGGTGAAAATATCCTGTACCTGGTCCTAACCAACATGAATAGCCACTGTAGCACTCCTACAGTGTCATCCTCCTTGGTAAGATCCGACCATAAAGCAATCACTTTTGAAGTCACATCTCCCCTGACCCACCCCCCTGTCAGGGTCAAATGAAAAAACATTTCCAAAGCTGACTACAATCTCTTCAGAGCAGGTATAAGCAGCTTCACAGCCACCCTCTCTTCAGCTAGAATTAGCACTAATGTCCAAGCGCCTACACCAAAAAAATATATGAGCACCTACATAGCTGTATGGACCCAGCAATACCTGACAGGACCAAATAATTTTCCTCAAGGAAGAGTAAACCTGTCTGGTGGACAGCAGCAATAAACAAACTCTATAATAGAAGGAAAAAATTGCTTTCCAGGGCCAAGAAGGAGCAGGTACCAAGTTGAAAACAATCTCTCCTTTGTCTGAACAAGCAAATAAGGACACTGGTGAAATCCTGTAAAGCTAACTTAGAGTCCAAATTGGCCACATCCCCCAAGGACAATCACAAGGCCTTTTTCACATATGTCCGCAATCTCAAAGGCAACACCCAAATCTGCTCTGAACTGGTGGTCAATAACACCACATGCACAAACGCCATAGATATAGCCAACCTGCTGGCTATATCAGTGAAAACTTTACCCCTGTGTGTCCCCCATCAGTACACCAGGACATCCCCAGCACCTGCCACCCTCCCCTCATCACTATGGAGCAGGTCCTTAATGCCCTCTCAAAAGCAAAAAACAAAGTCTCCATGGGACCCGATAACATCCCTGCCTGTATCCTACATGAACTCAGGCATGGGCTCTCAGCTTCATTAGACACCCTATTCAATCACAACCTGAGCACCAGCTTCAACACAGCTGAATGGAGGACAGCCACTGTCATCTCTCTACACAAAGGTGGAGCATCCATAGGCCCATCAGCCTAACTAGTCTGATCTGCAAAGCCATGGAATTCATTATCATGGACCTTATAAACAAGGACATTGACAACCTCCAAATGCTTGACCCCACACAGTTTGGTTTTGTCAAAGGGAGATCATGCCTGTTAAACTTGATCGACTTCTTCAAAACAGTGACCAAAGCCATGGACGAGGGGAAGATGGTGCACAGTGCCTACCTTGACCTAGCCAAAGCCTTTGACACTATTCCCCACTCAGGCATAATAGATAAACCCTCCCAGCTAGGTATCAGCCCATATGTTACCAGATGTGTAGCTAACTTTCTCACTGATAGAACCCACTCAGTCAAAGTAGAGGAAGCCACATCTAGTAGTAGACCCGTAACGAGTGGTGTACCCCCAAGGATCAGTCTTGAGGCCTGTACTGTTTGGCATATACTTTTCTGAGATGCAAGCCAAAACCAGTGGTCTGTGGCTGACCAAGTTCGCAGATGACTGCAAGCTGGGTGCTGTCTTAAATTCCCCTAGTGATGTGAACATCCTCCAAGAGGGCCTTAACCAAACTAATGACTGGTGCCAGAAGCATGGCGTCAAACTGAATGCCAAGAAATGCATCATTATCCCCTTTGGGGAAAATGTCATCCCCACTACTTATAACATTAATAACAACATACTAAGCATGCAATCTGTTGTGGGGGACTTGGGCACCCAGGTTGATAGCAACCTGACTTTTGACCACCATGTTGCCTCCATTGTACAGAAGGCTTTTTAAATGGCCCACCTCATAAATAAGGGTATGCCATCAAGGAATAAGGTCATAAAATCCCTGTACTCCTCCCTTATCAATCCCATTATTGAGTACAATGCCCCTTTCAGCATATACCTTGCCAAGCACATGCAGCAGTTGGAAAGACTACAGAGGTTCCTGACCAGGAAAACCCAGTGTCTTAAACACCTAGCCTATACAGGTAGGCTAAAAGCCCTGTCCTTCTACTCAGTCTCATACAGAGTGCTCAGAGGTGATCTGTGTCTAGCATACAAGGCCATTTCAGACCCAGTCTTGATGGAGTTGCTACATATCCGCAAGACAAACTCCACTCCTGCAACCTGCATGCAAGGCCTTAATCTGGTCTGTGACATGAATAGAACTTGTTGGTAGGATAGATTTGTTTCTCAAAGACTCACCCATCTCTGGAATAGACTCCCTCTCCATGTCAAACAGAGTACCTCTATAGCTCTCTTTAAGAGGAACCTAGATGACTGGATGGGAAACAGAACATACACCCCTGGGATCCCACTTGTGTCCCTGCTGGACAGGGGAACAGGTGCTAACCTTGAAGGAACATAGGCAAAATTCTTGGTTTGCTTATAAGGGCCTCCAGGCCAATAGCCTAGTATCATCCTATGAACCTATTACCTTAGATGTTTGCTGTATTTATTTCAGACTGTCCTGCAATGTTGTCTTAAATTATTCCCTGTGAACCTGAACTCTGTAGTTACTGTATTGACTGAGTATTGTCTTGTTCTTTTATTACTTATTATTAAATATAATTAAACTTTGTAATTGTGTCTGGTCTGTATAGAACCAAGTAAGCTCCTGGTGTACTTCATATGTTATTTGGTCACACTGTATAGCCCACTCTAATAGCCTTGGCCTTGGTCACACTGACCATTTGGATAATAGGTACATCGCACAGTAGGATTCATCACCCTTTGGTAAGAGCCTTACAGTAGCTGATAAAGAGCTAGATTTTGGCAGTCAGAACTACCTTTAAGTGTGGGCAAAAGGAGTCATAGCTAGTAAACTTGTGCCAGCCTTTCCTGGGTGTGTGTGTGTGTGTGTGTGTGTGTGTGTGTGTGTGTGTGTGTGTGTGTGTGTGTGTTAACACAGTGGAGCATGACTTGCACTCATGCAGCAGTCCCAGCAATGTGGAGTCTGTGACTGCCTTGCATGCCACAGTGAGGTCACTCCTGAGGAGTATGTATGGCATCGGGTAGAGGGTTGGCCTTATGGCCTATAGGTGTACGGTAGATGTTTGATGGCCTCATATTCCCTGGTGGGGAACCTCTGTGATGTCTCCAGCTGCTGCATGTTCTGTGTGATGCAAGTGATAAATGGAGGATTATGCACAGTAATGGTCCTCACTGGAGGGAATATGAAACATCGGGGGTGGGGGGGCACATGCTGTAATGCCAGTATGTTGACAATACCCACACACATACTGGACTGATAGATGGCAGGGGTATGATGTGAGTGTTAATGGTGGATAGTGCTAGAAAAAGTGAATGTGCAGGGTCTGTACATAATGGTGGCCAATGTAAGCAGTCCTGCATTGTGTTCTCCAGTTCATGTCTTTCAGGTGGGATGTACCATAGATGGAACCCACTGTTCTCAGAAGCTGAGACTCTGGCAATCATCGATGCCCTCAGACTCCATCACAGGGTACTGTTGGGAAGGAGCTGGCAAAACCTGCAGGAACACACTGCCCTGTGGACAGAACTGGTAGTGACAGTCAACAACGTGGGCCACTGGGAAAGGAGCTACAAACAGGTCCGACACTGTGCCACAGACCTGATACACAATGCATGGCAAAGGGCTGCAGCTGTGGCCAGGGACCATGCTGGCACAGGTGGAGGGCCTGCTACTCAAGCACCACTCACAGCCACTGAGGGGTTCCTCACAAACCTTGGTGCAGCCACTGCCTCCCAGGAAACCATCACTACATATGTTGTGAAGGTGGGTGGCACAGAGTCAAAAGCCATGCAGTGTCCAGGTAAGGCCCCAGTGGGCATCACATCAATACCGTAGCATTCACAGTGGCAGCCTTTGCATACCTGGATGCATATGTCAGGTCAAACTGGATTTGTGGGTGGGGTTTTGTAATGCACATACGTGTACACCTATTGTGAATGTCAGCAATTTGGGTAGTATCACAGCTTGTACTGTACATGTTCATAAATACACATATTATCCTGTACCAATGCCACATGTGTGTGTGCTGACAATACCCCTCCCCCCACAACTATATATGCCCCTCTGGTGTGGCTGGGGAACAGCAACCTGAAGCCAGTGAGTGTGGAACTGTCTTGCTGTGGCTCACCAATACCCTAGCCATATTGAGGACAGTCAGTTTTCCATGCACACAACTGTTACGCATAGCCATATTGCAATATGTGCATGTTCAGTTGCGGGTGGGGTTAACTGCAGTGCATCATATTGGTCATCACAGGATTTGTAACATATTGGCATGGACTGTTGTATAGGTGTTGCCACTGTACTATATATGGGTACATTAGTATTGTGTACATGAGTGCACTGTGTGTTAGGTGAAGGTCCATCACATACTCCCACTCTGCACATATCTCATAGGTGTATAGTAGTAGCAAAATTAACTGGACATAGCTGCACTGCATGTTGTTGAGGGCCTGTCCAGAGTGTGTCTGTTGTGCTCTGATTGTGTGTCGTGCATGTC
Source organism: Protopterus annectens (assembly GCF_019279795.1). NCBI lineage: Eukaryota > Metazoa > Chordata > Ceratodontiformes > Protopteridae > Protopterus > Protopterus annectens. Next base: position 707,965,874 of record NC_056743.1, read on the forward strand.
ATCATTCAGAAAATGTGGTGTGCATAATGCCTTTGTGCCATATCACCTGTATGTGTGTGTGTGTGTGTGTGTGTGTGTGTGTGTGTGTGTGTGTGTGTGTGTGTGTGTGTGTATCAGCAAACATTATAGTGCAAGTAGCAATTTACATATATTGTCTCCCCTCACAGGTGAACATGGGGGTTGGGATCCCCCCGCTCACAACCTAATGTCAGTCTCTCATCTGACTGGTGATGATGGTGGTCATAGTTCATAGGTTGGTACTAGGCTATTGGCCCTAGGGCCTATATAAGGCTAGCTTTCACCACCCAAGAAAATTATTTTCCAGTAACCCTGTCGAGCAGAGCCACAGAGGTGATCCCTGGGGTGAATTTCCTATTTCCCATACAATCATCAATATTTTTCTTGAAGAGTGCTAATGAGGAGCTTTGTTTGCTATAGACAGGTAGTTTGTTCCAGAGTATGGGAAGTCTCTGGGACAGGAATCTATCCCTCCACCATGTTCTGTTTATTGTGGTGACAAGGTTTAGGTCCCTAGAGCATGTAGCTCAGAGGGATTGGGATTTCTTTAAGTGGAGCATGTCCAACACCTCTGGGTTTGATATCGCTTTGCATGTTAGGCAGAGATCACCTCTGAGTAGGCGATATGTGACAGAGTAAAGCTGGAGTTTTTTTGAGATGGTCTGCGTAGGGCATCTGTTTGAGGCTGGAACTCTTCTTTGTGAGGTATTTCTGTGGCCTTTCCAGTTGTTGTAGATGTCTTGTGAGGCACATACCAAAAGGGGCATTGTACTCTACAATGGGTCTAATGAGTGACGAGTAGAGGGGAACAATGACCTCTATTTTCCTGGATGAGAAACCTTTTGTGATAAGGTGTGCCATGTAGAAGGATTTCCTGACTACTGTGGTGATGTGATTATCAAAACAGAGACCACCGTCCACCTGTGTCCCAAGGTCTCTTACCACACTTTCGGTGTTAAGTAGACTACCACCTATGTGGTAGCTCATGGGTACAGAGTTTTAACCAAATGGGATGAAAATGCACTTTTTGGCATTGAGCTTGAGGCCATGGCTTTGACACCAGGCATCTTTCTCAGTGAGGCCCTTTTGTAGGATGTTAACATCATTAGGAGTTTTGATTATGGCTCCTAGTTTGCAGTCATCTGCGAACTTCATTAGCCAAAGACCTTCTGTCTTAGCCTGCACTTCAGAAAGGTAGACACCAAACAGGAGAGGACCCAGGACTGAACCCTGTGGTACTCCACTTGTCACTGGTCTGAAGTCGGATTTGGAGTCTGCTACTTTCACAGTGTGGGTTCTGTCAGTGAGCCAGATGGTAACCCATCTTGTGACATATGGATTTATACCTAGTTTAGTGAGTTTATCTATAATTCCAGAGTGGGGGATGGTGTCAAAAGCCTTTGCGAGATCTAGGTAGGCTGTGTTCCCTAGTCTACGGCTTTGGTGACTGCTTCAAAGAAGTCTATCAGGTTTAGGAGACATGATCTGCCTTTTACAAACCCAAACTGGATGGGTTCCAGAGTTTGGAGATTACCAATGTCTTTGTTTATAAGTTCCATGATGATACATTCCATGGCCTTGCAGACCAGGCTCATTAGTCTAATGGGGTGGTAGTTCCCCAGGTCCGTGGTGGCTCCCCCTTTGTGGAGTGGGATAACCGTCGCTGTGCACCATTCAGTGAGCACAAAGCCTGAGGTGAGGCTATGATTGAACATGGTGCTTAGGTGGGGTGCCAGTTCATACTATAGTTCATGTAGAATGCAGCCTGGGATGTTGTTAGGTCCCATGCATGCTGTGTACTTGGCTTTGGAGAGTGTGTTTTTTACCTGTGCAGCCATGATTACAGGAACTTTGCATTCTTCTACTATAGAGATTGGCCCTTTAGTGGGTGAAAGAGGGGTAAAGTTAGCACTGAACCTATCTGCCAGGATGTTGGCAATATCAGTTGGTTCTGTATATTTAGTGCCATCGTGCTGTAACTCAGAGCAGATCTGAGTGTTGCCATTGAGATTCCTTACATAGCTATAGAATGCTTTGTGGTTGTCTTTAGAATCAGTGGCGATTTTGTTTTCATAACTAACTTTGGAGGATTTTATGAGGGATCTCAGCTTCTTACTGAGGCTAACCAGGGAGTTCCTCCAATCATGAGATTTTACTCTTTTTTGCAACAGTTTGTTTTTTCCTGTTGTAGAGTTTGTTTATGGCAGGGGACCACCAGATTGGCTTCCTTTTTTTGGAGGATAGCATCTTGGTTCTGTTAGGAATAGCACAATCCATGCACTCGTTTAAGTCTTATAAAGTGCATTTGTGTAGGATTCAGCAGTCATACCTCTATTTTCCATCTGCATGGGTGTCATGAAGTTTGCCACTTCTGTCTTAAGAAGCATGAAGTTGGCTTTGGAGAAATTTTTTACGGTGGTTTCCCTAATGGGGGGCGGGGCAGGATGTGGATCACTAAGGTGATTAGCTTGTGGTCGGATTTGACCAACGAGAATTGACCTCTGGTGTGGAACACAAGTCGCCCATGTTGGTAATGACCAGGTCTAGGATATTGCTGCTCCTGGTGGGGGTGTGGATAAGTTGATCCAAGGCACTGGAATTTATGAATTCCAGAAAAAGTTGAGCAAAAGAGTTGGTACATGAGTAGTTTTCCCAGTTAATGGTGGGGTAGTTGTGAATGGTACACCACACAGATAATCAGGGTCATGGATGTAACACTTCCTGCCATGCATGATGACCTCCATGGCATTGGTGATGCCATACATCCCTTTGCTAATGTTGTGGATAGACAGTGGGGTGAGACATTGTCAGTGCACAACCATGCAATGTCTGTGCTTGAACATGTGGTGGGAGTAAGGTGTCGGACACATGGATGAAGGACAGCAGCAACATCAGCTGAGAGCCCATGAGGCCATGCACATTCACACTCCTGTAGTGGCAGTACCACCAGCACTACTGAAGGGAGGGTGCTGTCCACACCACAATGTAGCAGGCCATGGGCACATGGTCCTGGCTGTTCCCATGAGGGACACAGATCCAGCAAACAGCTGTCAGCATCAGGAAGTAGTATCACATCTGGCCTTGGGCCTGGTGGTGCCAGTGACACTCATGGCAGAACCAGTTCCTGTGTCTGTGGCCGGAGATGGTGAACTGTATATCCTGCCATGTACGGTCCATGACTGTCCAACATACCCTCATGTAGGGCTAGCACATGGCTCGACTGTGTGCATACACACACTCACACATCACTATCACATGCTGGTCACCACCAGACACACACGGCTCTTCTCCATGGCCCAGCTGAACACCACCCCTCCAGACACACACACATGATGTCAACTGTATGGCCCAGCCTAGGCCTTTGGCAATCCCACACTACACCCTGTGCATGTGATGATACCTGTGCCACATCTCTGTTATCCATACCATTGATGCAGGGACATGCTAATATGTGTCTGATGCACAGGGTAAATATATGCCAGTATGTAGTGTAGTAATGTTATGCCATTTAAGGTGCTGTCTGCTGGCAATTGTCATGGGTACACATTGAAGTGTATGTACCTATAAGTAATAACATGAAAAGCTGAGTGAATGTTTTGAAAGGCAACTTTTATACCAAACGCGTAGTATATCTTACATACTGTATCCCATGCATGGGATCCTATGTAGGTAAAACAGAACATGCTCTTTGTAACAGAATATATGAACATTGCAATGATATAAAGAATAAAAAAAGACAACAATGCATTGTATAGACACTCAGTGGTGTGTGCAGGTTTTGTATAGTTTAAGTTTGGAATTTTGGATGGTGTCAACATTGAACCCAGAGGGGGTCGACTGGAAAAACCTGCTTAACAAAAAAGAATTACAATGGCAATTAAGGTTAGCTGCAACCCCTACCCTCAGAAGTGAATGACACTTTCCTCTCTTAAACCAGTTTTAAAAGAAAGAGCAGATAGACTTTAAAGGTGTACTATGTATTAACTAATAAAAATAAAAACAACACGATTTTTGGGGCACTATTAGAGTTATAAGATATGTATTTGGTAAATTACATGTTCTGTAACAAGTTTTATGATTTTTTTTGCCATCAAATGATATACTGCTAGGGTGTATTTATTGAGATTTTAACTTTGTGTATTTTATTCTGATGAAGTCTCCCTTTGAGAGATGAAAGCGCTCAACCCCATTTGGATTTTAAAATCAAACCAAAAGATGAAAGCAAGTCAAACGACAACCAAAACCAAAATAAAGACTTGCAAGGACTGTCCAAATAGAGGTCGGAAACCAGGATGCCTTCTTAAAAGGATCTTTTATTGAAAATCACAAAACACCAATAACGCCAAACCAATCTATACATTTTCGACAAAGGCAAGTCTTCATCAGAAAGTGATCTTAAACAAGAAACAGAACATTTAAATAGCCATTCAATATCATGATTCAATAAATCCAATTAAAATCTAACCAATAAAAATCTCTAGTACTAAAATGTCTATTCAAACTTCTTTAACAGTACTATTTACGTAAAAGTTTGTAAGTACAATAAATACAATTATTAATACACAACATAATAATTCAAAATACATATAAATTGTCCATTTGGATTTTAATAAAGGAAGAGATTATTGGAGGACTTAGAGTTGTGGTGCATTCCTTCTTGTTCATTTTGTATGTACCTTTATGCCATGATGCATTACTGCTGTTAGTACTGCTGACTGACTGTCTGTTGTCTCACTTACATTATTCTGTTTCTGTTCCAGGTGTCTGTATGTGTGTATTGCTGGACACAGTTTGAACCCCAGGGACAGATGTTTTTTTTCCCCATCCACTCAAGCTTGATGCAATTGATGAGGGTATGCATGGTACTGTGTTTGACATGTTTGGAGAGTGTAGTCCTGACACAGGTCAGCCTCTGGGAACCAAACCTTACTATCCAGTATGTGTTTTTGCTATCTCATATGCAAGTCAGGCCTCTTGTGCCACGAATGCGCACAGAGTTATACTCTCATACATGGGGCAGATGTTGAAGGGCTGAGCACAGCACTGCCATCTAGGCATGCCACAGACACCTGCGAACAACTTGACTGATAACCAGTGGGGCAGTACTGATTACAGTCTGTCTGCATGGAACAAGTGCTGAGGGCCATGGGTGACCTTTGTGGGTGTTAACATAGACTTTACAGCTTCTGCAGAAACATGGGGAGTTTGAAAAGCAGTTTGTGTATAGCCATATTTATTACAAGGAGAAGGTGATGTTATACAGGCGATACATAAATAATTTGATTTTCATATGTACGGGACCTCTGTCTGAGTTTGAGAAATTTCTGGAGGACTTGAATTCTAATAGTCATGGTTTGCAGTTTTGTTGTCACACAGACTACAGTACCATTAGTTTTCTGAATGTCCAGTTTTTTGTGAATGAGATGGGAGTTATTCAATATGTTCTATTTAGGAAGAGTACTGCTGTGAATAATTTTTTGCATACTTCCAGCATGCATCCTGAACATCTCATTAAGTCATTGCCTTATGGTGAATTTAGAAGAGTGTGGATGAATACTTCTGAGATGGCTTCTAAAGAGAAATCTCTGGCTGAAGTAGAGGAGAGATTATTGACCAGATGGTATTCTAGATCTATTCTTAATTAAGTAAAGAATAAGTTGTTGAATAATGTGATAAGTAGAGAACAAGTGGATGAGAATAGGAAGTTTGGACATAGAATTCAATTTACTTCAAGAGAGGAGGGAACAGAAAATAAAATATTTTATGTTACTAGGTTTAGTCCCTTTTCAGACACACTCAGACAGGTGGTTACAAGGTTATGGTCAATGATAAAAACTGATGACAAACTCAGCACTTTATTTCCACAACATGTGACTTTTTCTTTTGGTAAATTTTTAAACCTAAAAGAATTGCTGAACTACCCAATTTCCAATTGGACCCAGAATAGTCCATTAGGGTCATTTCCTTGTGGGAGATGCAGTATGTGCCATAGAATCAGAAATGTATCTAATACTATGATCAATGGGCACAGATCTGTCTCTCAAGCAAGGTTTAATTGTCAATCATGTGGTGTTATATACATTCTGGGTTGTGGGTGTAATGAGGTTAGATGGTATATAGGTCAGACCAAAAGAAAAGTTAAGATTAGAATTTTGGAAAATTTGGGAAATATTAGAAGGGGTAATATGGGCTTCGGTCCAGTGGCAGAACATTTTATTGAAGCCCATTTGGGAAATTTTGATTCCCTGTTTTTTAGTGTATTAGCCCAACCATCTGGCAACTGTGGTAGTGGTACCCTATTTGCTGATAAGTTAAATCAGCTGGAGACTACTTTCATTTATAATTTTGTAACCTTGGTCCCACATGGATTAAATCTGGAGGTATTGTTAAATGTTTGAAGAAATTTCATTGACAATATGTCCATATATGTATATATGTGTGTATATATTTTTATATGAGTACATACATACATACATTATGAGAGGGTGGTGGTGTATTTTTTATGTAAACTTGGCCGCATTTTTTGACGATGTTGTTGCTGTAGAAGTCATTGTAATTTTGTTGTAATTTTGCTGCTGCTGAAGTTCTATGGGAAATGTAGTACTTTTTCATGACCAAGGGATGTGTTTATGTATAATGTGCACTGGTCACTTTAAAAGTGGGATGCATAGACAAATTTTGAAACTCAATTCTTTAATTAAATAGATAAAAAGTGCCACAGTGGAAAAATATACCAGTGGAAGTAAACAGCAAAAGTCCAAAAATTCCAATAAATCCACAGGATACACCAAGGCAGATGTGAATAAAAACTAGTTTAATGAATGGTTAAACTAGTTTTTATCACATCTGCCTTGGTGTATCCTGTGGATTTATTTTAATTTTTGGACAATTCTTTAACTGTTTAATTGTTTAGTATATTTAAGCTTTACAATTTGATATAAAACAAATCCACCAACTGGCTAAATTTCTCGAACACAGTTTTATTATTAAGCGCCTTTCGTCCAACTGAATCATTGGACTTCTTCAGATCTGAAGAAATCCAATGATTCAGTTGGACGAAAGGTGCTTAATAAAACTGTGTTTGATAAAATTAGCCAGTTGGTGGATTTGTTTTATTCTACTGTCCGTTTTCAAGTGTTTGTGGTTTTACAATTTGATATGCTGATATCCCTTGAAGTCGAAATGCCGAGGTACCAGGATTAAATCTGTTTGGTACTTCAAACCTGTGTACGTCTTTTGGATTTATTAGGTTTTTGTGTTTTTTCTTTGGTTTTGATAAGTTTCTGCAGATGTCTGCATAGGTACATAGCAGACCGGCCATGCTGCTAATGTATTGTTGTACTGACTGAGGACTATTCAGAGGTAATGTCCACTTTTTGTCTAGATGCGGTCCCTTTAACTATGTAGTGAACCACATACAAGCAATTCCTGACCATTGCCACTACTTGCTGCCTGAATGCAACATTGCTGCAATCCTGAGTACCCAGGTCTGTCATCACAGTCTCTGTGTTTATGGGGCTGGTGCTGATGTGTGAAATACTGGGGACATGTCCTTACCATATGGCATGCTGACACTTGTCTGCATTCAGCTTTAGGCCAGGACCTTGACACCATTCCATACCTGCTGTACGGCCCATTGCAGTGTGTTAACAGCAGTTTGTGGCTCAATGACAGACTGTACAATGCTTGCAGTTGACACAGTCTTAGGCTGTACCTACGTATGTGGGTGGTGGCAGTTAGCATTCATGCCTATGTACATGTGGGTAATTGGAGGCAGCAGGTAGTCACAGGACCTTCACATGTCTACATATTGCACACACAGACAATGCAGATTGTGGTTGCCACCTTATCAAATGTGGACTGTGGGACACGTCTTGTAGTAGTGTGACAGCTGGCAGGATATACCATACCCACTGCAAGTGCAACACACAGGACTTCCTTTGGCTTATTACTATGACACCTTATTTGTGTGACATTACCTTAGCTTACTCTATTTATCATAACATTATGGTACTTCTGAAGTGCAATAACTGTTCTATGCAATTAGTAGACAACTGTATGAAATGTTTGTTGTCCTACACTCTCAGGACCTCTTTACTGTGTCGGTTGTTGTCACAGGTCACACCTTGCCAAACATGGACTGCAACCTGCAGGGTGGTACAGATGGTGGCCATACCTGTGACCTCTACATATGTCTGCAAATTGTCCAGATGTTTGACATATTTTACTTCCGTCTGTCATAACATTGTGGTTTTCGGGCAAACTGTTGGAAAATCATGACAGACTAACATTATGGATTAATGGCGATTATTGTCATGTAACAACACATGCCATTTGGAAAGTGCATTCAAATGCACAACCTGTTCTGGTATTTACTTTCCATGTATGTCACAGCAATATGTGAAGGTTGTGCTTAATGTTTGGACTTTGCCCCACTTTTCCATACAACTTTAACCAGATGTCTTTCTCTGAAGGGTTGAGAGGTATGCTGCTGTCCATAACACAGTTAAACTGCTGCAAGGGGATATACATACATGAACACACACACACACACACACACACACACACACACACACACACACACACACATACACACACACACACATTCATGACCTGCCCTTGCTGATAGTAGAACCTCTACCTGCCTAGTTTTACATATGATACTGCTATATACATAATACAAGCACCACAGAGCTACTATAGTGTTACAGCGTCTGCCACTACTATTCAAGTGGATGACAATTGCAGGGGCTGTTAGGATTGCCAATGGGATGTTCACAGGCCCTTAACATGGTGGAACCATCTGAAACACATACACACTGCTGCATGGGGGCATGCATTGAAACACACATGCACACAGAGTTGACACTTTCCGATTAGAAGACCTACCTATCTAGTTATGTACAATACAGACTGACATGACTATTGCATGCGCCATGGTGCCTTTCTGTTAGGAAATGTGTAACTGTGCTTGTAAGGTGGATGACATCTATAGGAGCCGAGAGTAGGTTGGCAATGGGGGAGTTAACAGGGTGGAACAGGCACACAAAATGGTATAACCATCATGTACACACAGGCAAGACTGCCATAGGGGATATGCATACAGAAACACATACACTCACACAGTTTGCAATAGTCAGATTAGAATTCCTACCTATCTACTTGTATGTACTATAGTGCTACATACATATTGCATATGCCACAGAGCTTATATGCCAGGGGCATAACTCACACCCTCTTACACCAATTAATCTTGGGAATGCCTTCATGGACAGTGGGATAAACCACCCAAAATAGTGACTGTTCTCACATATTGCTCTTACAAACCTGGACAAGTGGTAAGGTAACAGACTTTGCATCACCATGATGTTTCATATGGGTATGATGTCTGAAGCTGACATGTCTGTAACTACGGCAACTGTCATATATTTGCCAATGATCTGTCAAAAAACCACATTGTTAGGAGACACTGACCACATATATGTTGCAATCATCTGGACATTCTGCATACATCTGTACAGATGGGTGGTATGCCTGTAGAGTTTAACATGGTGCATGTAAGGTGGATGACATTAACGGGCTCTTTAAAGTAATGCTATGGTGAGGGGGTCAACAGGCCTTAAAAAGGTTTAACCAACACACAAAAGGGATATGCTTCACACACAAACATATACAGTAGTATGAACAGTAAAAAACAAAGCAGGAGGTAGCAGCCACGGCTATGTAGAATAACAGCTTTATTAGTAAAAGAGGTGAGCGCTTTCATGGCACCAGCCACTTCATCAGACAATCAAAGAAGAGTAAAACACAGCATTTATACCAAGCTTATCATTGCCATCAACTACCCAATTAATCCTTAAAACCATATGCCTAGTATAAAAAGTTTTATACCTTGTGTGAAAAATTTTAAAAGCTTAAAATTAAAAACAGCTTGACAATAGAAACATCATACAACTTAATACATACAATATAAAAGTATACAAATATATAAAAGTATAAAAAAGTATAAAAGGTCGAGGGGGGACAGGGGTACTACCTACTATTTCTTTAAATCTCTATTTAGAAGAATGGGTTTAATATTAATTTTATCATTCAGGCCTACCCCAATGTTAGCTCGTAGCCTTATAATCCATTCTAGTTCTCTAGTTTCTACTCTATTCCTAATATCTCCAACTCTATTGTCGGTATAGACTTTATCTATTACTAAAAATAAAAATTTCTGTGTCTCATCATGGTCCCTCACATGCCTGGCTAAGATGTTTGTCTCTATTCCTCTTGTGATATTATATATATGCTCCCTCATCCGGTCTCTCAGCCTTCGCATTGTCATTCCAACATAGAAGGCAGGACAGACTGTGCAGTGTGCCAAGTATATAATATTCATACTGTCACAGTTAGCTAATATTCTGAAGGTAAACTCCTTCTTTAGATCTGAATGTAGAAATCTACTTCCAGTGTCAACGAAGCTGCAGTAATTACATTTATTGTAGGGGAAGGTTCCATAACTGACTGCATTTTCTATTCTTGTTTCCATGGGTTGTGGTCCACATAATAATCTTTTTATAGATTTTTTATTCTTAAAAGCAAATCTCGGGGTCTCACCTACCAGGCTTTTAACATCATCATCAGCACATAGTATATTCCAGTTTTTTCGATATACTTACTGTAAAGATCTAATGTTACTCGAGTAGGATACTTGCACTCTCATAGGTTTCTGACTAACAGTTCCTCCATCTATGATGGTATCCATATCTGAAAAATATGGCTTACCTGTTCCTTCCCTTGCCTCAGATAGACCCACTAATGACTGTTGTATCTCTTTTTCACTGCACCTTCTATGTATGAACCTTTCCTTCATGCTCTTGATCTCTTCCTCATACTTAGTTTGATTAGCTGTGAGTCTTGATGCTCTCAGACCTTGGCCTCTTACAGTGTTCTTAAATATATGTCTCGGGTGCATGCTCTGTCTATGGAGATAGCTATTCCTATAACATTCTTTCCTATAGATTTCAATTTCCAGAACACCTCTATCTTTCTGAAGTATCCTGACATCTGGATAATCTATAACATCATAGGAATGCTTCATTGAAAATTTAAGGAAGCTGGTACTATTATCTATTTTGTGGAAGAATGATAGAAATGAGGCGACATCACCTCCCCATAAAATAAAGAGATCATCCACAAATCTCCTGTAGAACTTCAGATGCCTTCCCATCTCAGTCAGTAGGAATTCTTTCTCCCACATAACCATAACAATATTTGCGTAGCCATTTGCACATGAAGTGCCCATCCTTTTGTCTATATAAATTTCCTTCAAACGAAAAGATATTGTTCTCTAATATCAGTTCAATCAACAGTGATAATAAATCAATAACTTGTACATCATATGTTTCGTCTTCCATTAAATACTGTTTGAAGAGCTCAACACCTTTACTATTAGGGATGAATGTGAATAGAAATTTCACATCCAACGTAATCATGAGCCATCTATCCTCCACAGCTATACTCTTACAAAATGCATACAGATCTTTTAAAAACTGTTTTGTATCAATTAATATATATACATTCTTTTTCAACACAGTTTTAAGATGGTGCTTCACAAAAATGGACAAAGGTTCAGTACACCAGCCCCTCCCTGATACAATGGGTCTCATGGGGGGCACTCTGGGATATTTATGTATTTTAGGGAGTCCTTGTATGATGGGTAGACCAGGTTTGTCCACTATGAAGTACTTGAATAGCTCTTGGCTAATAACTCGACACTGTAAGCATTCAAATAATGCATTTATATTAACATGCTGCTTATATGCACCTGTTGAATATCTACTTTCTCATAAGAAATGTCATTATTCAACATTGTCAGCATAGATTCCTTATAAAAAACATAATCCATCACCACTAGAGAACCACCTTTATCAGTAGGTCTCACTGCGATGGAACGATCATTACTCAAAACCTCCAAAGCTTCTTTTTCTTCTCTGTTTAAATTATAGAAGCATTTCTTAAAAATACCACTATCATGCATCTTATATATTTCTTTTATACATGCTTTTTCGAATGTCTCAATAGCAGCATTGTTTACAGGAATATAGCTACTTGGTTTCTTAAAAATGTTCACACAGCTATTACTCATATTATTGTCACCAAACTGAGATTTAAGCATTAGATTCCTAGTAAACATTTTAAGTTCTATAATATTGTCAGTCATATCCATTCTACTTGCCGGTACAAAGGATTTCCCTTTGTTCAATACACTTATCTCAGAATCAGTTAAAATACACTGTGATATATTCCATACTAATGGATGTTGGATTGTTGCCACATTTTCTTGAGCGTCATAGGATGTTCCTCTTCTATGGACGCTTTCCATTTCATCCTTCCTCTGCTCGTGGAGCGGTTCCGAAAATTTGTAATTCGTATAGGATACGTTGAAGAAAGAGCCATGCTGTCAGATAGAACTGATGACATACGGCTACTGTTAAAGTTAGAAGATACATTTCTTTCTGCAAATTTGCTGCAAGCTCCTCTCTCAGGCCTCTGTATCTCACTGCTGCTTGTGGAATCAGAGGGAGGTGTGGTAGGAAGTGACATTACAGCATTAGAGTTCTCTAGTGTATCTCTAACAAGAGAATTGGCAGGCTCAATCGGTTGCTTTGGAACCAATTGAGATTCAATGGGCTGAGTAGAGCTACTGCTATTCACAGCATTGTTATGCTCTCTGGGCCAAGCAAAGACACCCCCACTAGAAAAATCTTGTAAGTTCCTTTGCACTTTCTTTTTCTTATAGCCCATCAGTTGCTGATCATAAACAGATATAATTTCCAAGACATAGTCTAATTTTTAAATCAACAATAGCATGCAGATATTTTTCATAGAGTTCTGCTTGCAGTTTACAGACATTGGATGATATGGTGAGTTCTTCTGCCTTAAAGAAATCTATTAGTAGCTGCATATAATTGCGAATGGTTTCTAAGTTAATCTGCCGCCACTTTAATAATAAATCTTTGTACATAGTTCCATATGTAGGCATTTTCAGTACCCTTAAGCCCCGAGGGACTATATTAAGTTTTAGACAGGCTTTAAAATAAAGTCTCTGTGACTGAAGCTGTTTCAATTTCCATAAATCATTCTCAATTTTAAACAAGTCTTTTCTTATCGCAGCAACAACATACCCACTGTTCTCTTCTTGCTGCAAATCTTGCACTAGATGCTCTACCTCTATCAAGGGGTTGTTTTTGACCTCAAGTAGTTCATGCAGATTCCTTTGTATAAAATTCCTTTGATTTCCCTTTTCAGGGGCATAATCCAGTTCAATAATAGAGACATATCCCTCTGCCATATCCAGCACCACTCGTAATGTAAATGAATCCGCAGTAAAAACCAAATGGTGCTGGCAAGAGTTACCTCCAACAACAATAAAATGAACAGTAAAAAACAAAGCAGGAATAGCAGTAGCTCTACTCAGCCCATTGAATCTCAACTGGTTCCTAAGCAACCGATTAAGCCTGCCAATTCTCTTGTTAGAGATACACTAGAAAACTCTAATGCTGTAATGCCACTTCCTACCACACCTCCCTCTGATTCCACAAGCAGCAGTGAGATACAGTGGCCTGAGAGAGGAGCTTGCAGCAAATTTGCAGAAAGAAATGTATCTTCTAACTTTAACAGTAGCCATATGTCATCAGTTCTACCTGACAGCACGGCTCTTTCTTCACCGTATCCTATACGAATTACAAATTTTTGGAACCGCTCCACGAGCAGAGGAAGGATGAAATGGAAAGCGTCCATAGAAGAGGAACAACCTATGACGCTCAAGAAAATGTGGCAACAATCCAACATCCATTAGTATGGAATATATCACAGCGGATTTTAACTGATTCTGAGATAAGTGTATTGAACAAAGGGAAATCCTTTGTACTGGCAAGTAGAATGGATATGACTGACAATATTATAGAACTTAAAATGTTTACTAGGAATCTTATGCTTAAATCTCAGTTTGGTGACAATAATATGAGTAATAGCTGTGTGAACATTTTTAAGAAACCAAGTAGCTATATTCCTGTAAACAATGCTGCTATTGAGACATTCGAAAAAGCATGTATAAAAGAAATATATAAGATGCATGATAGTGGTATTTTTAAGAAATGCTTCTATAATTTAAAAAGAGAAGAAAAAGAAGCTTTGGAGGTTTTGAGTAATGATTGTTCCATCGCAGTGAGACCTACTGATAAAGGTGGTTCTCTAGTGGTGATGGATTATGTTTTTTTATAAGGAATCTATGCTGACAATGTTGAATAATGACATTTCTTATGAGAAAGTAGATATTCAACAGGTGCATATAAGCATGTTAATATAAATGCATTATTTGAATGCTTACAGTGTCGAGTTATTAGCCAAGAGCTATTCAAGTACTTCATAGTGGACAAACCTGGTCTACCCATCATACAAGGACTCCCTAAAATACATAAATATCCCAGAGTGTCCCCCATGAGACCCATTGTATCAGGGAGGGGCTGGTGTACTGAACCTTTGTCCATTTTTGTGAAGCACCACCTTAAAACTGTGTTGAAAAAGAATGTATATATATTAATTGATACAAAACAGTTTTTAAAAGATCTGTATGCATTTTGTAAGAGTATAGCTGTGGAGGATAGATGGCTCATGATTACGATGGATGTGAAATCTCTATTCACAGTCATTCCTAATAGTAAAGGTGTTGAGCTCTTCAAACAGCATTTAATGGAAGACGAAACATATGATGTACAAGTTATTGATTTATTATCACTGTTGATTGAACTGATATTAGAGAACAATATCTTTTCGTTTGAAGGAAATTTATATAGACAAAAGGATGGGCACTTCATGTGCAAATGGCTATGCAAATATTGTTATGGTTATGTGGGAGAAAGAATTCCTACTGACTGAGATGGGAAGGCATCTGAAGTTCTACAGGAGATTTGTGGATGATCTCTTTATTTTATGGGGAGGTGATGTAGCCTTATTTCTATCATTTTTCCACAAAATAGATAATAGTACCAGCTACCTTAAATTTTCAATGAAGCATTCCTATGATGTTATAGAATATCTGGATGTCAGGATACTTCAAAAAGATAGAGGTGTTCTGAAACTCAAATCTATAGGAAAGAATGTTATAGGAATAGCTATCTCCATAGACAGAGCATGCACCCGAGACATATATTTAAGAACACTGTAAGAGGCCAAGGTCTGAGAGCATCAAGACTCACAGCTAAGCAAACTAAGTATGAGAAAGAAATCAAGAACACAAAGGAAAGGTTCATACATAGAGGGTACAGTGAAAAAGAGATACAACAGTCATTAGTGAGTCTATCTGAGGCAAGGGAAGGAACAGGTAAGCCATATTTTTCAGATATGGATACCATCATAGATGGAGGAGCTGTTAGTCAGAAATCTATGAGAGTGCAAGTATCCTACTCGAGTAACATTAGATCTTTACAGGAAGTATATCGAAAAAACTGGAATATACTATGTGCTGATGATGATGTTAAAAGGCTGGTAGGTGAGTCCCCGAGATTTGCTTTTAAGAATAAAAAATCTATAAAAAGATTATTATGTGGACCACAACCCATGGAAACAAGAATAGAAAATGCAGTCAGTTATGGAACCTTCCCCTGTAATAAATGTAATTACTGCACCTTCGTTGACACTGGAAGTAGATTTCTATATTCAGATCTAAAGAAGGAGTTTACCTTCAGAATATTAGCTAACTGTGACAGTACAAATATTATATACTTGGCACACTGCACAGTCTGTCCTGCCTTCTACATTGGAATGACAACACAAAGGCTGAGAGACCGGATGAGGGAGCATATATGATATCACCAGAGGAATAGAGACAAATGCCTTAGCCAGGCATGTGAGGAACCATGATGAGACACACTCATTTTTATTTTTAGTAATAGATAAAGTCTATACCGACAATAGAGGTGGAGATGTTAGTAATAGAGTAGAAACTAGGGAACTAGAATGGATTATAAGGCTACTAGCTAACATTGGGGTAGGCCTGAATGATAAAATTAATATTAAACCCATTCTTCTAAATAGAGATTTAAAGAAATAGTATTTAGTATCCCCCTCCCCCTCGACCTTTTATAGTTTTTATACTTTTATATATTTTTATACTTTTATATTGTATGCATTAAGTTGTATGATGTGATATGCTGTTTCCATTGTCAAGCTGTTTTTAATTTTAAGCTTTTAAAATTTTTCACACTAGGTATAAAACTTTTTATACTAGGTATATGGTTTTAAAGATTAATTGAGTAGTTGATGGCAATGATAAGCTTGGTATAAATGCTGTGTTTTACTCTTCTTTGATTGTCTGATGAAGTGGCTGGTGCCACGAAAGCGCTCACCTCTTTTACTAATAAAGCTGTTATTCTACATAGCCATGGCTGCTACCTCCTGCGTTGTTTTTTACTGTTCATTTCATTGTTGTTGGAGGTAACTCTTGCCAGCACTGTTTGGTTTTTACTGCGGATATACAGTAGTATAGTTGGCTATATTGAGATTCAAACCCCAACCTACCTTCTTGTATGTACTATAGTGCTGCCTACTTATCACATGTACCACAGAGCTTATATACCTAGGAAGTGTCCAACAGTGGATCTAAGGTTGATGACAGAAACAGTCCCTATAAAGTAATGGAATGGGGGGCACCAGGGTGGAACAGGCCTCAAAATGGTATAACCAACACACAGGAGGTAGAGGTCTCACACATGCATGCAGTATCACAGTTGCCAGTTTTGAGATTTGAACCCCTACCTATCTAGTTATGTGTTTTATAGTGTTATGTGGTTATCCCACACACCATGGAACTTAGAGGGCTAAAGAGTGTCGAGAGGTACATCTAAGCTGAATGACATCAGCAAGCCTTGTAAAGTAGGGCAATGGGAGGTGTACTGGGTGTAAAAGGCCTCAAAATACTTTAACCTACAAACACATACAAACAGTTGCCAGTGGTGAGATTAGAATCCTTACCTATCTAGTTATTTGCACTATAGTAGTGTGCAGTTATTGCACACACCACAGAGTTTATAGGGGTGAAGAGAGTCCAAAGGTACTTTTAAGGTGAATGACATCAGCAGGCCTTGTAAAGTAGGGCAGTTTTGAAGTTTATTGGGTGGAAAAGGCCTCAACATACTTTAACCTACAAACACACACACAGTTGTCAGTGCTGAAATTAGATCTCCTATCTATATAGTTATACATTCTAGAGTGATACACATTTATCGTATGCACCACAGAGCTTATAGGGCTGAAGAGTGTCCAAAGGTACTTCTAGGGTGGATAACATCAGCAATCCTTGTAAAGGTGGGCAGTTTTGAAGTTTACTGGGTGGAAAAGGCCTCAAAATACTTTAACCTGCAAACACGCACACACACACACACACACACACACACACACACACACACACACACACACACACACACACACACACACACACACACTGGCACGCACACACACACACACACACACACATACAAGGCAGGTGAGGTGAGATTACAACACCTACCTGACTACTATTACATAATGGAGGTCACCTTCATACTGGCATGTGTTAGTGGTTACTATTGGTGTGCAACTGTCTGCATGAGGACATCACTCTATGCCTTTCAGGGTGTCTCTCTCTTTGTCTATCTCTCTATATTTTTCTCATGTGCCACAGAGGTTATAGGGCTGAAGAGTGTCCAAACGTACTTCTAAGGTGGATGACATCAGCAAGCCTTGTAAAGTAGGGCAGTTTTGAAGTTTAATGGGTGGAAAAATCCTCAAAATGCTTCAACCTACAAACACACACACAGTTAACAGTGCTGAGATTAGAACCCCCTACCTATCTTGGATTTTGTACTATAGTGCTGCATAGTTACCACACACTCCACAGAGCTTACTTGGCTGAAAGCTCTCCAAAGATACTTCTAAGGTGGATGACATCAGCAAGCCTTGTAAAGTAGGACAGTTTTCAGTTTACTGGGTGAAAAGGCATCACATACTTTAACCTACAAACATGCACACAGTTGCCAGTGCTGAGATTAGAATCCCTACCTCTCTTGTTATATGTACGATAGTGCTATGTATTTATCATGTGCACACACAAAGCTTATAGGGCTGAAAAGTGCCCAAGGATACTTCTAAGGTGGATGACATCAGCAAACCTTGTAAAGTAGGGCAGTTTTGAAGTTTACTGGGTGGAAAAGGCCTCAGAATACATTAACCCTACAGACACACAGTTGCCAGAGTTGAGATTAGAACCCCTATCTATCTAGTTATATGTACTACAGAGCTATGTATTTATTGCATGTGCCACATTGTTTAAAGGACTAGAGTGTCCCAAGCTACTTCTAAGGTGGATGACATCAGAAAGTCTTCTAAAGTAGGGCACTTTTGAAGTTTACTGGGTGGAAAAGGCCTCAAAATAATTTAACCTACAAACACACACACACACACACACACACACACACACACACACACACACACACACACACACACACACATACACACACACACACACACACACACACACAAAACACACACAAGGCAGGTTATGTGAGATTACAACCCCTACCTGACTACTATTACACAATGGAGGTCACCTTCGTACT
Source organism: Protopterus annectens (assembly GCF_019279795.1). Taxonomy (NCBI): domain Eukaryota; kingdom Metazoa; phylum Chordata; order Ceratodontiformes; family Protopteridae; genus Protopterus; species Protopterus annectens. The sequence continues at coordinate 707,984,533 of NC_056743.1, forward strand.
GGCATGTGCCAGTAGTTACTATATGTGTGCAACTGTCTGCATGAGGATATCACTATTTGCCTTTCAGGGTGTCTCTCTGTCTGTCTGCCTGTCTCTCTATCCATCTCTGTCTCTCCCTCCCACCATATCTGCCTGTTTATAATTGATATATTTTTATATGTTACCTATATATATGTATTCCTATCACACTCAACAGATGCAGATATATCACATATGTGCCACCTCCAGATAGCTGCAGGTAATCCTGTCTGATGGGGGTGGGGAGACACAGTTAAGGTGTACATAACTGTCTGTATTCGAAGACATATCTGGGCAACAGAGTTGTATAGTCAGATGTGGGTTTATACATGGACTGTAATTCTCTAAGTGTAGCAGCATGCCCAGTAAGACCCTCAATAGTAAGAGTTGGACTCCATTCCAGAGGTAGCTGTAGTCTGGTCCAGGATTTTGTGTGCTAAAGCTAATTGGCTGAAGAAGCTATATAAACAGTCCAGCACCTCAGTGATACACTGTGTGAGGAATCTCCTGGCTGTGTGCTGGCCTTATTAACTAAGTCATATCCTGGTGTGGGTACAGACTGCATTGGACTGAGCAGAGTTTTCCATAATATGTGTGGCATATTCTACACAGCACTGTGATTTTCTGGTATGTGAGTGGCAGATAAGTATTGCCTTCCCCCATATATGTGGCTCTTTGCCCTTCTGTAGTGCAGTCACAGCCTTTGTCCACAGTTGCTGCTGTTATGTATTTGTAGTTATGGTGTGAGTGGGGAAAACGTTGTAACATTACACAAAGGGTTACAGACCTCACACCTCTGACTGTACCTGTTTAGTGGGTTGTCCATCATTGTGCTCCATACATCTGCTGTGGTCCTCAGACGGTTTGTGTTGCACTGTTATTGTAAGGCTACAGGTTGGCCATAGCTGTCAGCTTACAGACAGACATCTGGACAGGCTCATATATAACAGTCAGACATAGGCCCAGACATGGGGCCAGGCTATTAATATTGGTCTTCCAAACTTACACATTTGGTGGAACGGTTTTGTATTGCTTACAATTACTTTTGGAGATGACATATACATCTTTACTGTCTGTCATTGTTGTTTTCACATCAACCTTTATTGGTTTGATAATAGCTTGTCAGTCAGATGCAATGTTATGACAACAGAACAGATATATGAGGCATACATGTGGACATCCTGTGATACCCTGTCATTCCACAGATATGGATGGTGCACACTGACTTCTTGTCAGTACTGACACAGTGACACAGCAGCCTTTATATCCTGGCACTCGACTGACTTGTCACAACCTGCTGTTTTACTAGGCACTGTGCTGGTTACTCAGACTTGTGTACAGTCCATATGGGTGGCCCCTGGTCCTCTATTGTCCAGCTTTCTTGTAGTAACAAATATTGAGTTATGGCCAGTGTGTACTACCCCTACCATTGGCATATCTGATATGCAAAATAGTTGCCATGGCTAGTTTTGAACCATGGACTCTTGACTACTAGAGTACTGTACTTAGACCACTGAGCCACAAAAGCCATCAGTAAGTGGTGTCTACTTGCTGACACTATTAACCACAAACATACATAGCACATTGGCCCCTGCATATTGCAGAAATGGAACAAGTTATCAAGTTGATTGTGACAGCTCTGGCAATGTGTGGCCTGCTGCTATCACCTTACAGACATACATGTTACTGCAGTTCTATGTGAACACAGGTATGTTGAGGGGAGGGGGCATACCTCTCAAGTGTACTCATCTTCACAGACTGTGCAGATGCTTAACTCATAAATTGGGCCCATTTTTTCATAAAACTGTGGTTGTGTGTCAAATAATTGTGAATACGTTACGGACTGAGGTTAGAAAGTAATGACAGATATTAGAATTTCAGACTACTTGACCTTCAGAGAATTTATGCTACTGCATCAGCTGCTATTCTATCAATGTTCTAAATTTGTAAGTGCAATATTTAAGACTTTTCCCTATTTTTGGGCCTTTGCCCCACATTTCTTTATGGGGTTGTGCAGATTTTATGCTGTAAGAGGATTAGAGCTATGTATGGGACTCCACCATTGACGTCCATACATTTGTCCTTTGACCCCTCTACTGTTTGTAAGTCCTTCACATAGTGCAGTAGATTTTGCTGGCTTAGGGCCTACTGCATATTGTGGGTCAGCCAGTATTTGGGTGAGAGTTTCTGTTGTCCCACATAGCTGTCCTTTGTGTGCTGCTATCCCAGTAAACCACACCATTCCCAGGCATACATGCAGCAATTCCATACATATGGTAGCACAGTCTACTATCCCATTTATTTATTGTTAATAAGAGTGACTTACCTTGTGCCAGCAGCAGTTGAGAGGACAGTGCTTCGGGGCTGATTCTGTAGGATGCAGGCAGTACTTGGCCTGTACATGGTAAAGCCTAGGTAGTGTGATGTGGCTGGCATCCATTTTACTGTGTGCATGAGTGCTGGAGTGAGTTGTCAGTTCATGGGCCCCTAGGATGTTCGTGTGTGTGCTATGTGTTGCCAACTTGCCAAGGCCAGGGCATACTGGACACACCTACGTCTGCCTACAGGGACAGGCTGAGGAGGTTTGTCCTCCAAGTCCCCCTTTGCCTGTGGGGACTGTGGCAATGGTGGTGGGCTGTGTCCCCCTTCCCTGTGATGCTTCTGCCACAGCTATTTCTGTAGGATCACACTGTGTAGCATGGCAGATACAATGAACATGTGTGCATATGTGGCTGGAGAGTACTGCAGGCCTCCACCAGATAAGTCAAGGCAGCGGAACCATGACTGCAGCAGCCCAAACACACACTCTATGATGTTCCTAGTTTGTGCATGTGTCTCATTATTGTGTTTTTCAGTGGGTATGTGGGCATTTCTGATGGGTATCATCATCCACGGTTCCTGTGCATAACCAGCATCTCCCACTAGATGGGCATACGGGATGTCACCCCTGGCAAATGCATGGTACAGCTGTGAGCCATGCCATATGTGGTAGTTGTGATACCTGCTAGGGCTGCCAGCACACACATTGATAATAATGCCCTAGGCATTGCACATGATCTGGCAGTTGATGGAGTGATGGCCCTTGCGGTTGATAAAGATTCTACCCTCTTCACCTGTTTTGCAGGTTGTCCATCATTGCACTCCTACATCTGCTTTGTTCCTCAGATGGTTTATGTTGCAGTGTTATTATAAGGCTATATGTTGGCCATAGCTGTCAAACTCTTACAGGCTAACATCTGGACAGGCCCATATATAACAGTCAGACACAGACCCAGACATAGGGACAGGGTGTTACTATTGCTGTTCCAAGCATAGACAGTTGGTAGACTGTGTTTTCATTAGCTTGCATTTTCTTATGGATATGACATCTGCTTCTCAATTGTCTGTCATTGATGTTTCACATCAGCCTTTATTGTTTTGCACATAGTTTGTCAGGCAAACACAATGTTATGGGGAGCAGAATAGATATGTGAGGTATACGTGTTTACATTCTGTGACACCCTGTCATTCCAGGGCTATGGATGGTGCCAATTGAGTCAGAACAGCACTGACACAGTCAAAACAGAACAGATATATGAGGCATACATGTGGACATTCTGTGACATTCCACGGGTATGGATGGTGCCCACTGACTTCTTGTCAGTACTGACACAGTGACGTGGCAGCCATTTATAACCTGGCACTACACTGACTTGTCACAACCTGCTGTTCTACTAGGTGCTGTGTAGGTTACTCCTAGCTGTGTACTATCCATATGTGTGGCCTCCTGTCCTTCCATTGTCCAGCTTTCCCGCAGTTACAAAAAATTGACTTCTGGACAACGTGTATAACTCCTAACATAAGTGTAGTAACATGCAAAATAGTTGGCACAGACAGTCTTAGACCACAGACCCTGTCAACCACAGTTCTGTACTTAGACCACTAAGCCACAACAGCCAACAGTAAGTGCTTTCTACTTCCTGACAGTATTAACCATGCACAGACATAGCATATTAACTCCTGCATATAGTGGACATGGAACAAGTTAGCAAGTTGATTGAGACAGCCTTGGGAATGTGTGGTCTGCTGCTATTACCATACAAACATAAATGTTACTGCATTTCTATGGGAACACGGGTGTGTTGGGGGAGGGGCATACCTCTCAATTGTACAAATTTTTGCAGACTGTCCAGATGTTTGCTTCATATTTTGAGTCTATTTAGCATAGTATTGTGGTTGTCTTGGAAAATACTGTGACAACATTAAAGATTGAAGTCAGAAAGTAATGACAGACAGTTGAGTATCAGACTTCTTACCCTTCAGAGACTTACTACAACAGCAAGACCTGTTCTAATATCACTGTCTAAGTTTGTCACAGCAATATTTCATCACTGTCCCTATTTGTCGGCCTTTGCCACACATTTCTTTCTGGCTTTGTACAGATGACTTGCTGTGAGAAGCTGAGAGGTGTTTATAAGCCTCCAACATTGACATCCATGCATGTGACCTATGACCAGCAGTTTCTTAGTCCCCCATATATACTGCCTTGGGTTTTGGCACCTTGGGGACTACTGCATATTCAGGAGCAGCCAGTATTTGGTGGAATTTTCCTGTTGTCCCACATAGCTGTCAATTGTCTGCTGCTATCCCAGTAGCCCACCTCATTCCCTTGCATACATGCAGCAATACTACAGATATGCTACTACAGTGTACTACTACATTCATTTGTTGTGAAGAACAGTGACTTACCTTGTGCCTGCAGCAGTTGGGAGGACAGTGCTTCAGGGCTGACTCTGTTGTATGCACGCAGTACACAGCCTATATATGGTAAGGTACAGATAGTGTGATCTGTGTGGCATCCTTTTTACTGTGTGTGCGAGTCGGAGTGAGGTGTCAGTCCCTGGGTCACTAGGGTGTCAGTGTATGTGCTATGCGTTGCCTCTTTGCCAAGGCCAGGGTGTACTGGTCATGCCTACATCTGCCTACAGGGACAGGCTGAGGGGGTTCATCCTCCACGTTCCCCTGTGCCTGTGGGAACTGTGGCAATGGTGGGGGGGCTGTGCCCCCCTTCCCTATAATGTTCCTGCCGCAGCTGTTTCCACAGGATCATATTTTATCGTATGGCAGATACTATGAACATGTGTGCACATGTAGCTAGAGAGTACTGCAGGCCTCCACCAGACATGTCAAGGCAGCAGAACCATTACTTGATCAGCCTAAACACATGCTCTATGATGTTTCTAGCTTGTGTGTGTGCCTCATTATGGCGTTCTTCACTGGGTGCGTGTGCATTTCTGAGGGGAGTCATCATCCACAATTCCAGTGTGTAGCCAGCATCCCCCACTAGATGGCTATATGGGATGTCGCTCCTGGCAAATGTCTGGTACAACTGTGAGGCATGCCAGATGTGGGAATCATGATAACTACCAAGGCTGCCAGCACATACATTGATGATAATGCCTTAGACATTGCACACAACCTGGCAGTTGATGAAGTGATAGCCCTTGTGGTTGGCGTAGACTCTACCCTCCTCACCGGGTGGTGCTTTGATGTTTACATGAGTGCAGTCTGTGGCACCCAGTACCTCTGGGTAGTGTGCTACATGGTGGAAGAGATGCATATTGGTGGTCCTCTCCTCAGGGGTGTTGGGGAAATAAATGTGCTCACTGGCATGTGTTAGCATGACATCTAGGAACTGGTGGAATACCTTGGATGCAGATGGCTGTGAGATCCCCATGATGTCCCCAGTAGGTCTTTGGAAAGTAGCTGCAGCTATTATTCTTAAGGCTACACATACCTTTGTTTCCACTGGGATGGGTTCCCCTCTGTTGACTCTGGGTCTGAGGTGAGACCAGTAGAACTCAGTCAGTTGCTGTAGTATGTCCCTGTCCACCCTGTAGCGCTCCACTATCTCCAGCTCATGTAGTCCCTGAAAGGTTACCCTGAGTATGAACACTCTTCTCCTCCTTAGTCTGGGCCAGTTGTCAGCATAATCCTCAACACAGCCCTCAGCCTGTAGCACATAGAGATGTAGCAAAGCAGCAGCAGCCCCTATCATTTTGTCAGTTAAAATTCCCAACTGTGTACTACAATGGTGGAGAGTATGTGGGGAAATCAGATTGAAGGGTGTCTGCATACCTTATACTGGTGTGCTGCAGATGCAGACTGTGTGATTGGCTGATTATGATATATTCCACACAAAACGATGTAAACACAGTCCGTTTAATAGTGAGCACTTTCGAAGGAGTCAATGCCCCAACTTCTTCAGACAAAGAAAGACAATGAACTCAGCATTTAAATACACAATCAAAATACTCAATTATTCAATTATCTAATAATTGATTTTTACATAATGCAGTCTTAATATCCGCACTTCAAAATTTAACTGCATAGCTTAGTGCTAAATTCATACATTTCATCTGCGATATCATTAAATATTAAAAGTTAGTTAAAATATTAAACTTCTATATCACTTAAACTTTGTTTAAACACATAAAATTGTATAAAAATACAAAAAAATACATAAAAGGTACATAAAAGTCTAGATATACTTAAAAAGAGCTTTGGTGCAGACTTACAAACCCAATTTTAAATTGTTGGTTTGTCCAAAATAGGTGTATATAAACCTGATAGTTTATCAAAATATTATTTTATTTTATTTTTATTATTTTTATATAATTTATTACTAAAGAATATATATTTTTATTTTTATATTTGCATATACACAAATATACCAGAATTGTTTACCAGCATACAAGCCGTATATATACTAACATATATAATTTATCTAGCCAATGCTTTTAATTTTAAAATGCTTTTAATTGATACATATTCATTGAGGCCTGGTGGAATATGGACAATAGTACGAATTTGCCACATCAATTCACTTTCTTCCAGTTTGAGTTCCCAATAGCCTCCACGTAATTCACATTCCACTTGATGTATAACTGCATACTGAAAACTATGACCCGGATTTTCAATGATATGCTTAGCTAGTGCACTAGTAGTCACTTTCTTATTAATACAATATTGGTGCTTGTAGATCCTCTGTTTAACTTTTCTCTCGGTTTTACCAATATAGTATGAAGAACATGCGTCACAACAAGCCACATATACAACTCCCTTTGGTTCACAATTAAATTTGCCATTGATAATATATATTTTGCCCCTAATAGTTATTCTGTTCCCTATCCTGACAAACTTACATTGTTGGCAGAAACCACATTTCCTCATACCTGTAGCATCTTTACTTTTCTTTTCAAGTAGGCACTTCAGGTTAGGGCCCCTTCTATACGTGAATCTAGGGCTACTACCCAGGACTTTATTCAACCCATTATCTTCCAGTATAATGGCCCAGTTTTTGATTAAGATATCCTTAATTATTTTAAAGTCTAAAGAATATGTATACAAAAAACTAAGGCCCAATTTGTGATCTGTGCAGCCCACATTCACACCATTTACTTCAGGTGTGATATTCAAATTATTTACATAACCTTTATACAATAATGGCTTAAAATGTCCTGTAGATCTCTTACAATTCACCTCATCAATAATGACGTCTAAGAAGCAATCTGGATAGCCCCTTTTCAAGAACATCGATCTCAACAATTCACATTCAATCAAATAGTCCCTATCCTCTGACACCATCCTAGCTGCCCTTACATTTTGCCCCTTAACAACAGCTTTCTTTTGATGGTAAGGGTGACTACTTGAAAAATGTAAAAAAGAATTTGAATATGTGGGCTTCCTGAATATGTTATTTTTATACCTTTGATTAACTCTATCCTTGGACAAGTTAACATCCAAAAAGTTAATACATTCCCGACCTACCTGATAGGTGAATTCTAAAAAACTGGTCATTTTTGTAATACTTTCTATAAAAGCCTCTATACTATTTATTTCACCTTGCCAGATAAAACACATATCATCCTGGTACCTAGTGTACCATATCACATTGTTTTGAAATAGAGTGTTCTTAAACAATAGAGTTCTTTCTCAATATGTCATTATGCAATTTGCGAAACTGAACTATTGGTAAAACCGAGAAAAAGGTTAAACAGAGGATCTATGAGCACCAATATTGTATTAACAAGAAAGTGACTACTAGTGCACTAGCTAAGCATATCATTGAAAATCCGGGTCATAGTTTTCAGTATGCGGTTATACATCAAGTGGAATGTGAATTAAGAGGAGGCCCTTGGGAACTCAAATTGGAAGAAAGTGAATTGATGTGGCAAGTTTGTACTATTGCCCATATTCCACCAGGCCTTAATGAATATGTATCAATTAAAAGCATTTTAAAATTAAAAGCACTGGCTAGATAAATTATATATGTTAGTATATATATATGGCTTGTATGCTGGTAAACAATTCAGGTATATTTGTGTATATATAAATCTACAAATAAAAATATATATTCTTTAGTAATAAATTATATAAAAATAATAAAAATAAAATAATATTTTGATAAACTATCAGCTTTATATACACCTATTTTGGACAAACCAACAATTTAAAATTGGATTTGTAAGTCTGCACCAAAGCTCTTTTTATGTACCTTTTATGTATTTGTATGTATTTTTATACAATTTTATATGTTTAAGCAAAGTTTAAGTGATCTAGAAGTTTAATATTTTAACTAACTTTTGATATTTAATGATATCGTAGATGAAATGTATAAATTTAGCACTAAGATATGCAGTTAAATGTTGAAGTGCGGATAGCAAGACTGCATTGTGTAAAAATCAATTATTAGATAACTGAATAACTGAGTATTTTGATTGTGTATTTAAATGCTGAGTTCATTGTCTTTCTTTGTCTGAAGAAGTTGGGGCATTGACTCCTTCGAAAGCACTCACTATTAAATGGACTGTGTTTGCATCGCTGGCTGGTTTGTGTTGACTATGATATATTCCACCTATCAGCTACATTATTGAGAGGTCTGAATGGCCCACTGTGAGTGGCAGAGGACTTAGTCATTTATAGTTGATTGCTTTTTGTCTATTTCCCTTTATTTTTTTTCCAATTTCCTCCACTTCTAAGCCACGTGGTGCTCCTCACAAACCTGTGGCACTAATGTAAACATTGCTGAGCAGAAAGGGCCCTCCCCTGGACACGAACACGCTCAGCATTTCTCTAACCAGCTAAGCACAACTTAGCAGCCTCAGACACAACCCCCTGCTTAGCTGTGCTTAGCTGAGTGCAAACAGGAGCCACTGAGCTTCAATGTGCTTACACAAACCATGACACACCTCCTTTTCATGACAGCTGCCTCTTCTGCCTACACCACCAAGTTGTAGCCCCTACACGATTAGGTACCCACCGACAAGGTGGCTCATTTTGCTATTCAGTAAACTTAGCTCATTTACATACACCGAATTGCGTATACCCTAGTTACAGCACTACACGAAAGCCTATGTCCTTAGCAACCACTATAACCTGCCATTCTATGAGTCTGCATGCTGGCCAGTATAATGGGGAAATTCATTTTACCTTTAATACTCCCCTTTTACTATTTTAATTTTATTCATTGCAAGCTTGCATGTTTGCTTGCCACTGCGCTCCACTTAAACATGGCATATGTGCTAAAAAAACCTTTTGATTTTTCACATCTTGCATCACTTGTACATGCCAATGGCCATAGTTTTGGCCATGCTTTACTTTTAGTTGTCACAGCCCCATTTTATTTTTTGCAGTTTGGTGCAAGGTTACTGACTGCATACATTTTTACCGCAGACACAGCTCCTACACGGATGTCTGGATGACAACTAGTCCCCATCAAATACTGATTACTATCAGCAAATTTTCTATGCACAGACGTACATAAAGTATTACTGTCCTCCAAAATCAGATGTATGTCTAAAAAAGTTATATATTTACCCACCTGTATGCCATCAAAGGAAAGTCCAGATCTATTATCTATTATGTTGCATAACTTCTATAAATTGACCAACACGGATGTCTGTCTGCTTCCTGGATTAGTAAGTCACCTCATGTGCATGGTTTTCACAGGCATATGAGGTGATTTACATACCATGATTGCATCAGTGTCAGCACAGTGCTGGGAGGCTCATGCATGCCCCCAACCTTGTTTCCTGGATCGGTCCGTGTCTAATTCTGTGTGCGGGCCACGCCACTATGCCTACTCAGAGAATAGCTCCATTTAGGCTTTATTGAATTACTCACTTAGGCTCTGCCCATTAGGAGTTACAGTGCGAACCTCCTGAGCTCTATTCAAGTGAATGAGTTAAGTGCTATCAGAGAAGTGCAATGATGTTTAGAGTAAGATGTACCTATTCCAAATTTTGATATTTTGTTGTAACAGGATTCAAGCATATTTTTAATGAAATATTTGAGCTTATTTTTAGTGAAATCTGGTGATTGCTTAAGATAGAGGCACCATATACTAAGGATGAAGTAAGTAGGTCATGGCCAGTGTTGCTTTGGTGGATGTATCCATAAAGTTTTTGTGCCAGTATAACATCCCTAGCTTGTGGTGTATTTTCTTTATAGTACTGTGTATATGTAGATCAAAAGACAGTTTATTGTCTATTGTTATACATATCAATTTGGCATATGAAATTACTTTGATTTCTGTATTATTAAGAAATATATTTTAAAGTCTGATGAAAGGAGTTTTTTTGTTGGGACTGAGTAATAGTTGTGCACTAGTGAGCCAGGACTCGAGGCAGTTTGTGTTATGTGTCGTAAGGTGTGCAATGTTATCGGAAGAGGAGATGACAGTTGAGTCATTGGAGTATTGGACAAGGGACCTTTGATAGGAAGCAGTACAGAGGTTGCTTATGAAGGTACTAAAGAGGAAAGGACCAAGAATGGACTCTTGTGGCACTTTTGTTTAGTTAGACAGATACTGTGAGAGAAACCCTTGCCATTTAATGCTTTGTTGTCTGTCAGAAAGATATGGTAAACCACTGTTCAAAGGGGAGGGAACAACCTAGGGAAGAAAGTTGCTTTAAGAATTTGGGGTCTGACACAGTGTCAAAAGCTTTAGAAAGGTCAAGAAATATTGCTGAAGTTACTTGGCCAGAATCTCTTGATTTGTTAGTTGTGTCCATAAAGGATATTAGTGCAGTTGTACTATGTGCTGGTCTGAAACCATGTTGGGTGGGTGTAAGTAAGTTGTCGTGTAGAAGGTAGTCCTGGAGTTGATTATGAACACATTTTTCTAACAGTTTGGAAAGAGGAGATAGGATAGCAATGAGTCAGAAGTTGGATAGTTCATTAGATTTTCCCCTTTGTGTAATGAGGTTATGATAGATCTTTTCTAGAGGGATGGAACATGGGATTCTATAATGGATCTGTTTATGAGAATATTGACAGGGTAGGCAATAGCATCAGCAGCGATTTATAGATATTCAGAAGGGAAGTTGTCAGCAAAAGGAGAACAGGGTTTTAGTTTATGTAGTAGTTTGCGTATGAAGTTAGTTGGTACTGGTTGCAAAGAGAGAACTGGAGAATGAGGGGCTGTAGTGAAAGTGTTTTAAGGAGACAAGGAAGAAGAGGCACATGTTTAAAAGATGTTTGAGAAGGAGGTGGATTTACAGTGGATTTAGGGCTGTTGGGCTTGTTTAGGTCATTCACTAAGTTTGCAGTGCTTTCTATGAAATGTGTGTTAAACATGTCTGCTGTTTGAGATTGTGATTTATCTGTGGCTGGAGAGGGGTTCTGTTTAGACCCAGAGTGAAAAATGATTAAATTGTATTCCAAAACTTTTTTCAGTTGTTTTTGTGGAAAATTAGCTGCTGTAAAAAGTACTGTTTCTTACCATTATTTACTTGTTTTTTGATTAGATAGTTGTCTGTAGTTTTGTAGATTTGAATAATTTTTGCTCTTTTACCAGTCCCTCCATGCTTTTTCTCTGATTATTAGTAATTTTTTGTGGACTTGCTTAACCAGGATGCATGATTGATTTTTGTTCTTTTAGTGCGAAGTGGAGCCAGGCTAGTAAGGGTATCAAGGAAAAGTTTGTTAAAATGGGTAACTACATCATCTAGAAGAGTTTTTAGGATAGACCAGTTTAAGGACTTTATTATATTAATGAAAAGTTGTTTATCAAAATTGGTTAGGTTGTGGGAAGTTTTGTAATTATGGCTTTTGGGTGGTTGGGTGGTAGTCCTGTAAGTATATGTGGGTAGGTGGTCGCTTAATACATTTGGAAGAATACAAAAGTTAGAGTATTTGTTGGGATCTGAGACTAGAATCCAGTCCAGGGCAGTTGCTGAAATGTTGCTTTTTTAAATTCTGGTTGGAATTGTGATAACAGAAAAATTAAAACAAACTGAAATAAATAAAACAAAATCCACGTCAGCAGAACCAGCAGCAAAAAATACAATGTAGCAAAAAATCCAATGTTACATTGGATTTTTTGCTGCTGGAATTGTGATAAGTTATGTATATCCTGAGAGATTTATACTATTAGCTGGGAAGTCAGAAGTTAAGTTTTGCCAGCTGACGTTTACATCGCCCATAATAATTGTTTTGTTGGGAATGTTTCGTGACATCCAGGATAAGATGTCTTCTAGTATAGGAATATTGTGGCCAGGGAGAATGTACAGGACTGCAATACATAGTTATTTTGATTTATTAATTTTTAAAAAGCAAATAAGGATTTCAGCACTGCAGAACTGCAACATGGGCTTATAGTAGGGTACTACTATATATGAGCTGGGGTAAATTAGGGCTACCCCTTCTGCTTTTTTTGTGAATTCCATCGTCTCTTATTATGTTATAGCCAGGGGAAGCAGTTCTGTATCTTGGATTTTCAGTTTTAGCCATGTCTCTGTGAGTGCCAGTATGTCTGGAGAATATTGTGATAACCATACATGGAAGTCTGTTATTTTGTTACAAATACAACATATATTTAGTGTAATTAGAAATAGTTTATTAGAAGGAGTTATTTGATTGGAAGTGGAAATTGGGGTCAGTCAACAACGGGACAAGAGGAAGAGGTAGGATAGCGGGCAAGAGGAGTGTGCTTTATTATTAGGTCAAATTTTACGCAGAACATTGGTTTGGAATTATGGCAGGGTTGTATGATTTTATATTTTTTAAATAGAAAGATGTTAGGCTCAAAGTAGGCTGGTTGAAATGTTAGAGTATCTTATTGTTTGTATTCAAAGCCTATTCTGGATGTGGAACATTTTGTGATTCTATTGATTTTATGGGATTTGATTGAGGTGCTGTGTGCTAATAGTAAGAGACTTAGTGTGAGAGATAGGATAAAAAGTATAGTATGATTGAGAAAGCCATTTGGGAGAAATTAGTAGGAGTAATGGGAAAAACAGGACAGAAATATCTGAAGAGTTAGGAATGAGTGTAAGGGGAGGGGACTGCATGATAAATGTATGATATAATAGACTAGTGGCTAAGGGAGAGGTATAGTTAGGGGTTAATTAGAGAGTGATTGGAGAGATGAAGTGGAGGGGTTTAGGTAATATACTATAATTGTAATTGAATTGAGGGTGAGTGGCAATGAGGGTAGGGCAGGGGAGCTGCGCGAGCATGAGTGAAGCAAGGGTGAACAGAGTGGGCTGGATCTGATCAGAGCTGCCCGACCAAAACTACAAAAAACAATTGGTACAAGGCAGCTCAAATATATGTTAATTTAAATAGTGCAAAACAATTCTTGAGAAAAAAAAAGAATTATAGCATTAGGGAAAAGTCTATGTTGCTGGTTTGTTAAGATGCTGAGTGGAAAAACATTAAAAAAACACAAGTAGGAGAGGGTAAAAGAAATATAGAAACTAGGGGTAGAATGAAATTAATGTTTAGAGGCTGAGTAGACTAAAAGTATATAAAGCAACTGTATGGATATAGAAAAATAGATGGTGGCTAATTGGAAGCAATAAGGAGAGCAAAAGGGCATTTGGAGAGTTAAGTCAGGGGAGGACAGCTACACACTACAAACTTAGGAAAGTTATCTTGTGGAATGGACAAGGAGTGCCCATTCATAGTGCAGACTGAGGTAGACCGAGGATAAAAATGGAAGGAAAGAAGTAGCTTAATAGCATGTTGTGGTGATGCACGAGGAACCATTATGATATATAAGCTGAACTGCAGTATAATAGTACTAAAATGCAACATACATTGCTAGAAAAAGAGGCTACAAGGCTGCAGGGATCCAGTGTCTTTGCAAACACTGTTTTGCATCCAGAACTGACACTTTAAATTTGTACAGTTCTGTGAATTCATTGGGTTAAGGTGGCTTGGTAGATGCAAAACATATATGCCCTCAGTTAATGTGGATTCTGTTAATATACACTAATATACACAGTAGAAAAGCATAAATGACAATCATACATCATAAGAACAGCAACTGGGATATTGGGACAGGACAGAATGAGAAAAAGATAGATATCCTCAAGGGATGTAATGAAAAAAAGATAGACATCCTCAAAAAAGCTGTAAAGGGAAGAGCCAGGAAAATTAGCTAAGTCATCCTAGCATAAATAGGACAAATGAATCAATGCTGAAATAACATCAAACTTAGGATGGATTGCATTATTACTTACATTTAAGACGAAAAATCTTGAGTATTATCTGCATGTGATCCCACAGTTAGGAATAATGAAAGATGAACATATCATGGATGATACTGACATCTTTGCAACAGGGTTTTCAATTCTGGCAGGATGACCACTTTAAAACATGATACACATTGTGAATGCCTTCCAGAAAGCAGACCATCCAAGTAAGTTGTGTCCTAAAAACTGTTCAGCTCATAGTGCAGATATGCTGCAAACAGAACACTGGATATAAACATTGCAAAAGACAAGTTCAAACCAATGTGTCATAAAATCAAGTATAAATGCAAATATTTTCCTTTTATTTAAGTAAAAACTCATATAAAAAGAATGACTGATAAGTCACAAAACAGTAGCAATTGTGATTAGCTAGCCAGCAAAATTGCTTATACACATGAAAAGGCGGAAGAAAACCCTGGGTTTCAATCAGCTGCAAAAATTAAATATTAAATAATTACAGAAACAGGATAATCAACTGAAAGTGTAGTGATTGAAGGAGCAGCCTGATGAAGGGCATTTCAAAAGATGTGAAATGTCATGTTAGAAAATCAAGTTATAGTCATTGATAATCAGAAAGAAAGTAAACAAATCCTCCATTTTGCCTGCATTAAAAATAAGCATTTATATCACGTTATCGAAATCTCACTAAATCAAATCAATAAAGGTCGAACTTTATTGATCGAATTAGTAAAATACCGAATAATGTTAAAACAAAAACAAATAAAAAAACCTAACAAGTGTAGGAAGGGGCACCCCCCACACCCCCCACTTAAATATACCAACTCCGAGACAGCACTACATTGAGGTAAATGGAAATCTCCCCCTTACAGAGATTTCCGTTTACCTGCATGATATTTTGCGCTTTCGATATTGTTGTGCTGACAATATTGTATTTGATATTGTCAGCTTATGACAACATGAAGCAGACCCAAAAATAATAAGGCAAAACCATTATTTAGCTGGTTATGCAGCAAAATAAAGAACAGCCTTCTTTATTTCAAATCATCTTTATCAGGAAGAGAGAGCATTACAGAAAAAATATATAGCAAAAAGAATCCATAGTCCTTTTAAGGAACATATAATACATTGCGTATATTGCATAAAACGTTGTAGATGGTAGTTTCAAATGGAACCAAGTGTTTCCTTGTGTAATAAAATTCTGCTCATATGTGGCATAAGCTTCACAACATATCAAATTTGTGTAGTCAAATAAATGTTACTGGTTTTATTTTAGGCCAAGTTCTACCATACAGGGTAATTCTAAGTCTATCATGGGATAAAAAGGCTAATGGGAACTATGATATCTTCTCTTTTACATGCTGTGAATCAAATGCGTCCACAATGATCACTTATTCCTAAGATTTCTCCCAATTTTATCTTGGATTAACCCTTCTTCCTTATCTTTTATAATTTCTTATAAAACATTGATATTCAGGACTTCAGAAGGCCTCTACTATGTCTTAACTGCTTTTTAAAACCACTGCTCCCTCTGATCCAGACGTCTATCCCAAGGCCAATGTTTGCCTGGAGACCATTCCAGAGTCAGTAGACACTCCTTTGATAGCTACAGGTGTGGAGGCCGTGAAGGACCCTACCATCAAGCTGATTAGTTTCCTACAGTACCTTGACTTTTCTTAATATTTGAACCAGATTAATAGCATTAGTTCTTTTTTAAACTAACAGGTTTACATAATAGTATTTTTCCAGATTCTGGAAGGCCACTTTAAACTTGCTCAGTCTTTGACATCTCCCACATATAAGTATACAATCTCCATTTTGATTATTTTTTCATCTCCAATAAATAGGGGCTACCTGTGGGAAGATTGTACTGATACTGCTCAAGGTATTGAAGTGATGCCCTCCTATTCATATGCTGCAGTATTCATAACATAGGGGAGTCCACCATCGGCCGAGTCATACGTCCGACCAGTATACAAATGTCTAGTGTTACTGTGAGGTATGTGCGACGTCACACAGATACAGAACATGTCAGTCATAAAGTGATGTTGGGTATAAAGCAGACATCAGCAAGTAGCAACCTCAGAACCTTTCTGCCGCCTGTCCAATCATCTGCTCCGGTCGTCAATCATCAGACAAGTTGTGAACTTTGGTTCAGATAACTGTCCCACTGGAGTTTTTTCATTATTATCTTTGGCTACTGTGTGTTTGGGTAATTACATGTCAACTAGGAAGGGCAAGTCTCATTGTGGAAGGCAGATTCCACATAAGGACTCTCACAATCTTTGTTTATTTTGTCTAGGCCTAGATCACAACCATACTACTAGGCCTAGATCATAACCATACTACCTGTTTTATTTGTAAGGCCTTTGTACCCAAGACCCTACATAGTCTCTTAGCTTCCATTAAAAAACCACGATAAGAAACAAACCAAGAACAATGTTTGAAGCAAACTCCAAGGAACCAGAACCAGTAGGAATATTCAACTATGAACTTTATTAACCAGTTGTTAAGTGCTTTTGTTAAAAAACGTCATCAGAACAACATCAAACCATACAAAACATTTTCAGTTTATACCCCTCCTATTCAAAGTCACATGATATAATTAATTAAAAGCTTTAAAGTGACAAAATCATTAATAAATATGTCAAACTAAAACATGTCAAGATTAAATATTATATGAAATGCTTACTAAACATAATATATGGACTAAATGACATGTTATTATACAATAATCACTTTGTGCTACAGTACATAAGTTTTAGAAGGGGGGCAATAGAACAACTATCATTTAATCCAGAATAGTTGTAGATGTTTAATAAAATCTGCCCTCTCAATTCATTTCTATCTAAATGCTCATCTATTACCCACCCTTGCAAATCTTTCTTTAACTGTTCTCAGACAAGTTGTGAACTTTGGTTCAGATAACTGCCCCATTGGGGTTTTTTCATTACTATTTTTGGCTACTGTGTTTTTGGGTAATTACATGTCAACTAGGAAGGGCAAGTGTCATTGTGAAAGGTAGATTCCACATAAAGACTCTCACAACCTTTGTTTATTTTGTCTAGACCCAGATCACAACCATACTACCTGTTTTATTTGTAAGGCCTTTGTACCCAAGACCCTACATAGCCACTTAGCTTCCATTAACGTATATCTTGAAAATCAGTACCTAAAATGTCTCGTGCATGATATGGAACCTACGTCAGGCCCTTTAGGTGAGCCGCACGCTTAGAGGGTCAAGAAGTCTAGGCCTGATTTACCCACTGCTCCCTCTGATCCAGACGTCTATCCCAAGGCCAATGTTTGCCTGGAGACCATTCCAGAGTCAGTAGACACTCCTTTGATAGCTACAGGTGTGGAGGCCGTGAAGGACCCTACCAGCACATCCTCAAGGAAAATGCAGGCATCCGACTCAGTTGTAGGGGGAACCACAGCTCATTGTAACTGAAGGCCTGCGTGGCATTACTCAGATCACAATGCAAGAGGATGTTCCTACTAATGGTGTAGAGTGTAGGCCGACATCAGGCCCATCCACCTTCCAACAAATGGATGTTCCCAAAAAGAAAAAAATTAAGACAAAACATGTTTCTCCAGCTTCTCAGGAACAACAACCAGATTGGCAGCCCTTTTTTCCAAGGTCTGTTCAGTGCCTTTATGGCCCTGAGACAATCCTCAGCTCTCTCTTTCTCTCCCTGCTTCTTCCATTCTTCTCTCTACTCTCAAAAGAGGACTTCTGAGGAGTTTTCCTCAGATGATGAGGGATCCTCAGGGGACAAATCTTTGCCTTATTCAGCCCAAACTTCTCCCCTTTGGGTTATGCCTCCCCAGAAGAAGAAGAATCTAATAGCACCGATTCCCTGGGGGAGGATATCTCATTTGGGGAAACAATTCTTAAGATGAGGGAGTTTTTCAAGTGGGATTGTTGTCAGGTATCAGACATCTAAAAAAGGTACTATGACCTACTCCAGATGGACTCCCTTTTACCATCTGCCATTCCTCCTGTTCTGCCAGCCATCCTAGAAGCTGCTTCAAAGTGCCCTGATTCTCAACCTCCAGCCCCAAAAGGCCAGATAGATTTTATAAAGTGCTGGAAGACTCCAAATTCCTATTCAAATGTCCCTCTGCAGACCCTGCTACCATTTCAGTGTCTGCAAACAAGGCCTCTAAGATGCTACCTTCCACTTTCCTGCTCCACTCAGATAAGGAGAGCAAAGTCTTGGAGAGAATAGGGAAAAATGTGTATACATCAGCTACTCTGGCCTTCAAGGTCATTAACTATCAGACCCACATGGCCAAATATTCCTTGGCCCTTCTCTTGGACACTGGCAAACTACTCTCTGAGCTTCCTGACTATCCCACTAAGGCCAAGCTTTCATCCATCATTAGCTCCTCAGCTCAGGTTACACGGCATTCCATAAAGTGTAGCTATGATGCCATGGGGGCATCAGCCAGAGTGGTAGCTACTGAGGTATTCTTGGCTCAGGCTCCAACCTTTTCCTGATGACATTAAGGCAAAAATCATGGATGCTCCCATGGACAACAAGGCTTTATTTGGTACCTTGGCTGCAGAACTCTTTAAGTCTCTTCAGAAGAAGGACAAGGAGCTGCAAGACCTGAAGCATATTTTTGTTTCTCCGGTGCCTAGGTTTCAGAAGAACTACCCTACCAATACCACCTCTATTAGAAAGTCTGCCAGGTCCCAATCTTCCAAAGGTAAGAGAGATTCTAGGAAATAATTTCCCTCTAAATCTGCCACCTCTACTCCCACCCAGAAACAGCCCTTTCAGGCAAAATCAGGTAGTCTGTGACTACCCGTCTCCTGGGCCATTAACTCCTGTGTCCCTTTGCCCCTCTCTCTCTCTCTCTCTCTCTCTCTCTCTCTTTCTGCTTGGAAAGAGATAACTCAGAGCTCTTGGGTCATATCCATCATCCAGCAAGGATACTTTATGGTGTGGAAGACTCCTCCCCTATTCAGGAGTATTCTACAACCCCCAAAAGATCAACTGTAACTCTTTCCCTAGGTCATTTCCAAACTCCTTTCTCAAGGCATTATTCAGGTAGTGCCCCCTCCCAAGTAGGAAAAGGGTTCTACTCCAGGATGTTCCTGGTACCCAGGAAGGATGGTCCTTGGAGACCCATTCTAGACCTATCCCATCTAAATACCTTTCTGAAGGTTCCCACCTTTTCGTATGCTAGTCTTACCCACCCTTCTTCCTCTGATCTTTCCTCATGCCTTTATGGTGTTATTGGGCATCAAGGATGCCTATCTTCATATTCCCAGTCATCTTCAGTTCAGAAAGTCCCTTCACTTTGCTATTGCTTCCTCACATTTTCAATTCTATGCCTTGCCCTTTGGATTGTCTATGGCCAGAGAGTCTTCACAAAATGCTTAGCTCCTGTCATAGTCTTCTGCAGGCTGCAGGGCATACAGATCTTTCCATACCTAGATGACCTTCTCCTCCAGGCTCAGACTCCTGATGTCTTTCAGGAGAATCTAGCCATTATGGTGATACTGTTGGAGAGTCTAAGGTTCCCGATCAATTACTAGAAATTTTCTCTTCTCTGGTCTCTTCCCAAGACCACATCTTTCTTGGTTGGGATAAAATCAGACAAAATACTGGCTTCCTTACCTCCAGAAAAGGTCTTGTCCCTCACCTCCTACTTCCAATACCTCCTGCTTTTCCAATCCCTGGCTGTCAGGGAGTTTCTTCACCTCCTGGGATTCATGGCATCCACTATTCCCATGTTCCCTTTAGCCATGTTGCACATGAGGAAATTCCAGTGGTACTTGAGAAAGTATGGGTATAACACTCCCATCCTCTGGAGTCTGTTGTCCCACTCCTGCCTTGCCTGAAAACAGAGTTACACTGGTGGATCCAACAGGTCACAAGGAACCCAGGTTTACCCTTGCAAACACCTCTTCCCACTCAGGAACTGTACATGGATGCTTCAGACAAGAGATGGAGAGCAATCCTGGACTCACTGAAGGTCAGAGATGTCTGGCCTCCAGCCCAAACAAGAGAGCACATCAATATAAAGGAGATGAGGGCCCTGATCTTTGCTCTACAAATCTTCAAACCTCTTCTTTCTCAGGGGGGTTTTAAGAGAGTTTGCAGACACTACCACAGTCTTGTGGTATGCCAACAAACAGGGAGGGACAAAGTCCTACCCCCTGTGCAGACTGGCTTTACAGTCCTGGGAGTTAGCTTTCCATAGTCAATGCTCCCTCCAGGCAGTTTACATTCCCTCGAATCAGAATGTTGTGGCAGACACACTCAGCAGGTGCATGACTCAATCCCATGAATGGATGTTACACAGGGATGTGTTTCTGGACATGGTTCATCGATGGGGTATACCTCATGTAGATCTCTTTGCCTCCCCATGAACAGACAACTTCCCAAGTTTTGTGCCAGTGTTCCAGATCCCTTGGCATGGAAGGTGGGTGCCCTATCTTTCTCTTGGAAGGGGATGTTTCTTCATACATTCCCCCTCTTCCCACTTCTCCAAAAGATCCTGTTGAAAATCCAAGAAGAGCAGCCAAAAATCTTGCTGGTGATGCCCTTTTGTTCAAGACAGCATTGGTTCCCCCCCCTTCTTCTCCATTTAGCCAAGGACAATCACCACAAGTTACCCCACAGAATGGACCTACTCACACAAGACAAGGGAACTTTAGTACATCCACAGATGTCAACTCTACAACTGACCCTGCAGGTGATATGGTTTTGATTCCCTTTAGACACCTTTTTCTGAGGATATACTACAAGTTCTGCAGGAAGCCAGAAAACCCATCTAGCAAATCCTCTATTTACAAACAGAAAAGTTTTTCCATATGGTGCCTTAAAAAGGATTTACAACCACTGATAGTGGATGTCCTAGTGGTTCTGTCTTACCTATGTGAATAACTGAAGAGTGGACTGTCATACTCCTCAGTAAAAGCTCATCTTTCTGCTATCACTGCATGTCTGCCTATGTTTCCCCCTTTAGCTTCCAGGGTGGAAGTTAAACTCTTCTTCTTAAAAGGAGTCCTTCACATCAGACCACCAAGGAAACCGGTCCCTCCTCCTTGGGATCTCAGCTTTGTCTTAGAGGAACTTACCCTGGCCCCTTTTGAGCCAGCAAGTTCTGCTTCTCTGCAACACTACAGCTGGAAAACAGTCCTTCTCATGGCCAGAAGGGTGTCTCAGTTACAGGCTCTGATGTCTTCCTCCACTTCACGGTTTTCCACAGGGATATGATTTTCTTACTTCTTTATGCCCAAGGTGGTAAATCAGCTATCACTCAATCAGTCTATCAATTTTCCAACTGTGTTCCCTTTCCTCAGTCCTCTAGTGGGAGAATCCTACACACTTTAGATGTGCACAGATAACTCAGATATTACTTGCATAAAACCAAACCAATTCGGAAATCTGACCTCCTGTTTGTTTCCTGTCATGCAAGGGCCCTGGGTCAGCCTGTTTCCAAGTAGACTATTTCCACTTGGATTTCCAAAACTATTTCCTTCTGTTATGTGGCTCATGGAAAGAATCTCCCCTCACTTATTAGGGCACATTCCACTAGAGCAGTGTCTTCCTATGGGACCTTCTTTAAAGGCTTGGACACTTGCTCTATCCTAGAAGCAGCTACCTGGTATTCTGTTCATACCTTCACTAAACACTATAAGTTAGATGGCATTTTCAGGTCCAGAGCTGGTTTTGCCAGGGCTACTCTGTTTTGGTTTGTGGAGAATCTCTATGCTCCTCTGCCCAGTTTTTTCTTCTGCATGGGCTTTGGTATTCTCCCTCATGTTATGAATACTGCAGCATATGAGTAGAAGGACATAGAATAGTTGTGTAAAATCTTACCATAACCATAGGTGTCCTTCTCTTCTATATGCTGTAGTACTAGTTCCCCCACCCCACCCCCACCTTCCCCCTGTTGCTCACCTGGCTCCTGGTGGCATGTTTTCATATACTTCATCCTACTTCATCCCACACAGATGTGGGGGGGGGGGCTTCACCCCCCCCCACACTCCCCTTACTTAATATTCCAACTCTGAGAACGCACTACCTCGGGGGTACGAGGCAAAGTTCACGGTGATGGCCAAACGGTTCCTTACCATGTGAGGAATGTCGGCTCTCCGGTTGTCGATGTTATGTGGTGTTGATGCTGTGGATGTCGATGTTGTGGCCATTCGATGTAGTGAAGGTAACCCATTTATGGGTTATGTATGTGTGTGTGTGTGTGTGTGTGTGTGTGTGTGTGTGTGTGTGTGTGTGTGTGTGTGTGCGTGTGTGTGTGTGTGTGTGTGTGTGTGTGTGTGTGTGTGTGTGTGTGTAATATTTTTATTGCTAAGTACTTGCAATCTAAGTATATTATCATCTTCTTCCATGTTCTTATTTTGTTACTAATTTTGACCATTATGTCATGCCATATTCTTATCAGTCTTTTCAGCAGAACTCTTAATTTAGATCCCTAGGTTTTTCATTTACTTGAGACTCCATAGGTAAGGATAGTTTTGTACCAGCTTAAATGTGCGTGTGAAGCTCATAATCATAGATTTTATTTTTCTTCATTGATGTTTATAGCCTGAGAAAAACTGGAATTGGGCAGAATGGAAATATTGAAGAAGTGTCTTGTTCTGGGTCCAAATTATACATTATAATATCATCTGCAAATAAAGATAATTTTGTTTACACGCACATGACCTGATATTCTGGATCCCCCTGTGTTGTTTACCAGTGGTGTTATATATAGTGCAAACAGTAATGGTGAGAACTGTCATCCTTGTCTATTTCCACTAGAGAACATAAAGCTTCTCGAGAGAATTCCTCTTACTTTCACTCTAGCCCCTGATCCTCAATAAATTTTAAGGATGAAGTATATGAACCTGTCCAGCAAACCAAACTGAAGTCATAATCCTGTCTGGATAAACCCAATAAAACTCTTTCAAAAGCTTTTTCAGCATCTAAATTTATAAGGACCAAGTTTTTTTTCTTTATTTTAGTTTTCTTTTGTAAAACTACTGTTGTATTGTTATTGTCAAGTATTTATCTTTTTTCTATGAACCCACTCTGGTCAAAGTCAGTAAGATCCTAGGTAATCTTTTTGCCGTTAAAGTCACAAGTATTTTATATTTGTGATTTAAGACTGACATGGGTTTTGACATATTGCATTTCTCTCACCCATTGCCACAGTCTACGTGTTAAATATATTGTTGATGCAGTACGTTGACCCGTTGCTCTCACTAATATCAAAAGAGTCCAAGGGACTGGCTAGTTCTATTCATGTTCTGCAATTACTACTAACTCAGTGCATATGCATAATTTTGCAGAATATCAAATGCCTGTTGTATTACCAGGGGGTAGTAGCTTTAAAGAAAGCCCTATTTGCTAACACTTCAAAGCTTGCCCCCACAAGCTGCATTATTTAAAAACCTGAAGATTGACTTTATCAGCCTTATCTCAGTTTGAATTAAAGAGACCACTCCCTGTTTACCCTAAATGAGCCCATTTACCTACTGGCACTGAAGAAAATCGTAATCAGGTGACCAATAACTTTTCATGTCATGCTCCCATTATACTACTACACTTTTTATACAATAAAACAAGTAAATAAAAGTAATAAGTCCATCTCATATATAAAATCAGAGGTAAAAAAAATTGCAAATCCCAGCTATAAATTGAATTCTTGAAAGAATGGCAGAAAAATACAAAAGAAGTTGTTTACTGTCCTGAATTCAAACCGGATGTAAAAGGGCTTGACATTCAGTTTACTGGCAGGTGGTTTAGTCCTTTTCAAGACAGTCTCATGCAGTTATCTTCTTTACTAAGGAGGCATCCATCACTCAACCATCTTTAACATATTTTTGAGCCTCCCACTGATGATCTGATATTTTATTCTGGAACAGAGGGAATAGTTTTGTGTTCATTACAGAAAGACTCAAACTGCGGGAGCTCTGTCTTGTAAAATCTTCCTGATATGGATTGGAAGTGTCCCCTGACCCACACAGTCCAGCATACACTTTAGTCATGGGATTCTCCAATATTTTTCTGTGTGTCTAAACTTCTGTAATCGCATTAGAATTTCTGTTTAAGACATCCTCAATCTGTGATCGTTTTATTGTTTATTTTAATGTACTCAGTGTCTTTTCAAGTTTGACAAACTGAGTACATTTTATCAGTATTATTCTATAAAATTGCTGACATCATTTCTCTCTTTGATGTTTACTCTGTGCTGGCTACAGTCATTACTGCCATAAGGGCACAAGCTCTGCCATCAATTGCCTCATGCCGTTGGAAAAACTTTCTTTTTTTGTTAAACTGTCTCTCTACAGCTTTTGTCATTAACTACAGTATTATTTTCACGGTATACAAGCTTTGTCTTTAGAGCAGTTGTGAACACAATCCAGTAACAGCTTTATCTCCTTCCAGGATGGTCACACCAATTCTCCCTGACATCAAACACCCAAGCTGCTAATTAAACTTGGGTTGCCTGAGCTGTAGTCAAAGCTTTATCCTTCTACTCCACTGATTCAGCATATGATTGACATTTTTAAACTCTTTCAAAGTGAATGAAAATTCCATGTTCTGTGCCATCCTCAGATATCAGCATTGCTAGAATGTATGAATAGAATTCTTAACAATTCAAATACAAAAATGATTAAAGATTCTTGACAAGAATATGTTTTTTTGGTTGTCTACAATCTGAATGGCCATTAGTGGAATCCCACCTAGTTCAGTAAGAGTAAGCTGTTTGGTTTTAATGATAAGAATGATGACAATCACATATCCAAGAGAATTCTTTCAATTACCTCACCAGCTTGAATGAATGCAAGTTAAATTTCTGTGTGAGAATTATTTTAAATTGTCCAGTATTGATTTCTCTAAGGAATGTAGAATTGAATGATATGATAATAGATGTTAGGGAAAGGGTCACATGCAAAACTTTCTACTATATCGGACCTTAGCATTTAGGCAAATTAACCCATTGAAAAAGAGAAGGACAAAGGTCAATAAATTTGTTTACTTCAACATGGCAAGGGTCAGAAAACAAAGTGATCATGTTATTGATTAGCCAAAGAAATGTGCTATCTCTCTCTTTCTTTCCCATTTATATGCCATGCAGCATATCAGTCAAAGAGCACTCTTCAGCACTCATTATTTCTGTAGCGGTTACAGGTTTGGGTCACTAGCCCAAGGCCCAACCCTTCTCAGAGGGTGCACCACACATACGCACTCATACCTAGGGTCAATTTAGAGTGTCCAGTCCATCTACTGCATGTCTTTGAAATGTGGGAGGAAACCCACACGAATTCAGGGAGGACATGCAGATTCCTCACAGAAGGCACACCAGCCAAGAATCAAATTGTAGAACCTCTTGCTGTGAGGTGGCAAAACTGACAGCTGTACCACTGTGCCTCCCACTGAAGAAATGTGCAGCAAGTTAATATTGTGTGTCCTGGATCTGGGTTTTTTTTTTTTTTTTGATTTATTACAGTGCTGGCTAACAAAGACTCAAATACTGTGTGCCACAATCACAGCAGGAGTTCAGTTCTGGTCAGGGCTGGCCTTAGGTAAACTGGCACCCCAGGCAAAAAGGCACCATGGCACCCCTTCTCATTATTTTTTTTCTTCCAGTTTGTCTTACTATTCATATTTTCCTGCAGCTATTCATTCATTCAGTGGTTCATTCATTCATTTGACATGTTCTATCTAGGGCAAGACTGCACTCTGACAACTCTGGAGGAAACAAGCTAGGCGTCTGGGGACATAAGTCATGAGGTTTCTAGATGCTCTGATATGCATTTAGAGTTTTTTACACATCCTTTTCTTGCAATGATTGCTTGAACAAAAACCAAGATCAAAGAAACAAATTTAATCTTCACCTGCATCTTTCAGCAAACCCTAACTAACCAAGACTACACTGCAACAACTGCAGTGAAAATAACAGTATAAATCTCAGGGTCTGGAGACTGCAAGGCACCAAGAAGCCAAGTGTTTTTTAGATGCTGTAAGATGCATTTTTGAGTTTTTAAACAACCTTTTTTTGTTCAAGGATTGCCAAAACAAAAAACATGATAAAAAAAAAGAAGTTTAGTCATGCTCCAACTTTGTTTTTACTTGCATACTTATAGCACATCCTAACTAACCAAGACTACACAAGACTACAATGTAATAACTGCAGTGAAAATAATAGTATTAAGCCAGGGGTCTGGGGGCCACTAGGACCCAGAAGCCATAAGGTTTGTAGGTGCTCTGAAATGCATTTTAGAGTTTTTTTAAAACAACCTTTTCATCTAATGATTTCCTGAACAAAAACCATGATCAAAGAAACAAATTTAGTCTTCACCTACATCTTTTCAGTACATCCTGAATAGTCAAGACTACACTATAATAACTGCAGTGAAGATAACAGTATTAAGCTGGGGGTCTGGGGGCCGCTAGGCTCCCAAAAGCCATAAGGTTTCTAGATGCCTTTCTATCCAATGATTACCTGAACAAAAAACATGATTATGGAAAGAAATTCAGTCTCACTCTGCAATTCTGCTTTTTCCTGTATCCTTTCAGCACATCTTAACTGACAAAGTCTACCCTGTAATAACTAAATTAAGTAGGGGGTTACTAGGCACCAAGTGTTGATGCTCTGAGGTGCATTTTTAGAGCTTTCCCCCCAATGTTTCAGTACAATAATGACCTGAAAAAAAAAGAACATTTGTATGGAAAAGAAAATCAATCTCACTTTTTTTATTTCAAGGAAGAAATAAGCTGTATCTAAGTTTTAATACTCAAAGCTGAACAAGCACCACTTCACAATAAACTGAAGGCAAATGCTTTGACTATACATAGTGCCTGCCTCCTTACTGCCCACCTCAAAATGGGTAGTCCCTTTCTGTGTATCCTCCCTGTTGTGTTAAATTGGGTAGAATTAAACAGAAATAAGACAAATACTTTAAGATGATGCTGTTCAATTTATGCCTCCTCATCATCTACCCTAAAAAGACAGCCATCTTCTATGCCGTGTACCCTTTTGATGTCAGACTGGTACAAAAATAAAAAATAAAACATAACATATTTGTTGTGAGATGTATATAAACATGCTTATTTACTCTCCCCCAAAACATAGCCACCTGTATATACATCAGTTGTTTGACCATGAGGAAATGGAAAAAAAATTTTACAATAATATTTCCAACTTGATACATATAGGGACAGTACAGTGCTCCTACACATGCTATAGTTATTCTCTGTGTACTCCTCTGAACTTTATGAGGAAAATTAAAGAAATAATGGCCACTCTGTCCCCAGCTCAACATAAGATATAGTGAGCTCTGAGGTTTGAGAGGACTGTTAAAGAAACAATATCATCCACAGTAACCCCCCCCCCCCCCACACACACACACACACAAGTAACTTAGACCTTCTATGAGCAGGTCTGGTTTTAGACTAGGTGGAGTTCACAGTAGAGGCAACTGCTAAGCCCATGTGAAAATCCTCCTATACAGCCATGCTGTTTTTTTTTTTTTTTTTTGAGAGAGAGATGACAAACTAATCAAGTGACAACCATTTCACTTGCTTTCATCTGGACTACAACCACCAAGCAGTTATAACAACTTCCATACACAATTCAGACATCTGATTTATTCCAAACAGATGCAATAAAATTGAAACATTGCACGTTTTTTCAGATAATCACATTAGTCCAGCAAACCAAAATAATAAGTCAAACAGCAGACAACTAGTCATTTTTCTCCACAGTCCTGTTAAGTAGTCCATCTTACCTGTCAGAAATGCTCACTCATATTGCTAAGCCAGATCGTGACTGCTTAAACTGAGCAAATAACAAGAGGGTTACTTTCATCCAGCCAACCCCAACATCCAGCAGTTATAGCCACCATATCCGATGGCTATGTAATATTATTTCCTTACACACATACCTCTCAACTGTCCAGATTTTCACAGAATATCCATATTTATGCCTCATATCTTTAGTCTGTTCCTCATAAAATGTGTGGTTTTCTGTCAAATCATTGAGTATTAAAGTCACTAAATAATAATAAAACTTTGAGGTTTCAGACTTCATATCCTTCAAAGAAAGCATGCTAACACAAATGTTGTTTTTCTAACAATTTTCTAAGTTTGTTAAACCAATGTTTAAAATCTGCCCCTATTTTTGGGCCTTTGTTCCTCCATTATTTTAGGCTTTTTCCAGATTTATTGCTAAGAAACTGAGAGGTATGTCTCCACAGCCTACACAAACAATTTGCCACACTCAAAGTTACTCCACACAAATCACAAAGCCAGAAGAATTCTTCTTCTTTCGGCTTTTCCCGTTAGGGGTCATCACAGCAGATCACCTGTCCGCTCATGATTGGCAGTGGAGTTTTACAATGTCAAGTTGCCAGCCCAGCGCCCAACCTTCCACAGAAGTCGCACACATGCACACAATGCTAGAAGTCTAAATCTCAAAATGCACTCACTTGAGGCACTCCTTAAAATGGAGAACATCGATATCTGTGCAGTGACTGAGACCTGGTTCAAGGCTCCAGAGAGCACCCCTGCACTATCAGGCTATAACTCATACCACACTTTTCAGCCATGTAACCTGGACCAGAACACCAAAGGTGGAGATGTGTCCATATTCATTAAGGATATCCACACCTCCAGGTTAGTTGCTCAGCATAATGCAGCCGAGGTTATCCAAGTGCAACTAACTCTGGGCAAAACTGCAATCCAAATTGTAGCTTGCTACAGATCACCCACCATGCCCCAGGATTCCCACTCCTCTTTTCTTGATGTACTGGAAAATATTAGGGTTCAACCAAACAACCTAATAATGGGCGATTTCAATGACCCCCACCATTAACTGGGAAAACTACTCATGTACCAACTCCTTCATTCAACGCTTTCTGGAATTCATAAACTCCAATGCCCTGGATCAACTTATCCACACCCCCACCAGGGGCAACAATATCCTAGATCTAGTCATTACCAACATGAGTGACTGGTGTTCCACACCTGACGTCAACGCCTCATTGGTCCGATCCGACCATAAGCTACTTACCCTAGATATCCACATCCTGCCCCCACCCCCCATTAAGGAAACCATGGTAAAACATTTCTCCAAAGCCAAATTCATGCTTCTTAAGACAGAAGTGGTGAACTTCATGACACCCATGCAGATGGACAATACAGTTACGATTACTGAATCCTACACAATTGCACTTTATAAGCAGTTACATGAGTGCATGGATCATGCTCTCCCAAACAGAACCAAGAGGCTATCCTCCAAACAAAGGAAGCCAATCTGGTGGTCCCCTGCCATAAGGAAACTGTACAACAGAAGGTAGAAACTGTTGCAAAAGAGAATACAATCCCATGAGTGGAGCAGCTCCCTGGTCAGCCTCAGTAAGAAGCTGTGATTCCCTGATAAAATCCTCCAAAGCTAGTTACAAAAACAAAATCACCACTGATTCTAAAGACAACCACAAAGCATTCCATAGCTATGTCAAGAATCTCAATGGCAACACTCAGATCTGCTCTGAGTTACAGCACAATTGCACTAAATATACAGACCCAGCTGATATTGCCAACATCCTGGCAGATAGGTTCAGTGCTAACTTTATCCCTCTCCCACCCCTAAAGAGCCCATCTCTATACCGGTAATGTAAAGTTCCTGTAATCATGGCTGCACAGGTAAAAACCACATTCTCCAAAGCCAAGAACACAGCATCCATGGGACCAGACAACATCCCAGACTGCATTCTACACGAACTACAGAACGAACTGGCACCCCACCTAAGTACCATGTTCAATCATAGCCTCACCTCAGGCTTTGTGCCTACTGAATGGCACACAGCAACGGTTATCCAACTCCACAAGGAGGAAGCCACCACAGACCCCAGGAACTACTGCCCCATTAGCCTGATGAGCCTGGTCTGCAAGGCCATGGAACGTATTATCATGGAACTTATAAACAAAGACATTGGTAATCTCCAAACTCTGGACCCCACCCAGTTCGGGTTTGTAAAAGGCAGATCATGTCTCCTAAACCTGATAGACTTCTTTGAAGCAGTCACCAAAGCCTTTTACAAGGGTAAGGTGGTTCACACAGCTTATCTAGATCTTGCCAAGGCTTTCAACACCACCCCCCACTCTGGAATTATAGATAAAGTCACTAAAATAGGTATAAACCCTATGTCACAAGATGGGTTGCCAACTGGCTCACTGACAGAACCCACAATGTGAAAGTAGCAGACTCCAAATCTGACTTCAGACCAGTGACAAGTGGAGTACCACAGGGTTCAGTCCTGGGTCCTCTCCTGTTTGGTATCTACTTCTCTGAAGTACAGGCTAACACAGAAGGTCTTTGGCTAATGAAGTTTGCAGATGACTGCAAACTAGGAGCCATAATCGAAACTCCTAATGATGTGGACATCTTACAAAAGGGCCTCACTGAGACAGATGCCTGGTGTCAAAGCCATGGCCTCAAGCTCAATGCCAAAAAGTGCATCGTCATCCCCTTTGGTAAAAACTCTGTACCCATGAACTACAACATAAGCGGTAGTATACTTAACACTGAAAGTGTGATAAGAGACCTTGGGACACAGGTGGACAGTAGTCTCTCCTTTGATAATCACATCACCACAGTAATCAGGAAATCCTTCTATGTGGCACACCTCATCACAAAAGGTTTCTCATCCAGAAAAAGAGAGGTCATTGTTCCCCTCTACTCATCACTCATTAGACCCATTATAGAGTACAACGCCCCTTTTCGTATGTACCTCACAAGACATCTACAACAACTGGAAAGGCCGCAGAAATACTTCACAAAGAGGATTACCGGCCTCAAACAGATGCCCTACGCAGACCTTCTAAAAAAACTCCAGCTTTACTCCATTGCATATCACCTACTCAGAGGTGATCTCTGCCTAACATACAAAGCTATGTCAAACCCAGAGCTGTTGGACATGCTCCATTTAAAGAAATCCCAATCCCTCTGAGCTACACACTCTAGAGACCTAAACCTTGTCACCACAATAAACAGAACATGCCGGAGGGATAGATTCCTGTCCCAGAGACTTCCCATACTCTGGAATAAACTACCTATCTGTATCAAACAAAGCTCCTCATTAGCACTCTTCAAGAAAAGTCTTGATGATTGGATGGGAAATAGGAAATTCACCCTGGGAATCACCTCTGTGGCTCTGCTCGACAGTGTCCCAGGAAAATAATTTTCTTGGGTGGCAAAAGTCAGGGTACCTTTTTGGCTGGGCTTGTATAGGCCCCATGACTGATAGCCTAATACCTACCTATGAACCTATGAACACTTACACCTAGGGCCAATTTAGAGTGTCCAATCCACCTACAGCATGTCTTTGGAATGTGGGAAGAAACTGGAGCACCCGGAGGAAACCCACATGACCACAGGGAGGACATGCAGACTCCACACAAAAGACACCCCAGCTGAGGATCGAACCGGAGAACCTCTTGCTGTGAGACAACAACGCTAACCGCTGCACCACCATGGCCACCCCACAAAGCCAGAAGAATATTTCATAAATATCTGGTTGATCACTACCAGCATCAGTGTACAGTAATAACACTTCTCTCACTGTGCTATTCCTTCCATATCAACCTAAACATTGCCCAACATTTGGTTGATCTGTCTGCCAGTATTATTTTAAAATTAATAACATTTATCTCACCAGTGTCCAGCACCATACTATTTTCCTTTTCAGAATGTCCCTGGAGTGATTCTTTCTCAATGTTCAAATACTACAAGCTGTAGACTATAGAATACAAGACAAAAATAAACAAACAAACAAACAAACTTTTAGGTACATTTGTACTTACATTTAAATGTTCCAAAGTCTGTCATCTTGTCACCTTGCAGTGTTTAAAGCAATACGTGAAATAATTAACAGGAACTCCGCCCCCTGGAGCACTTGCTGTTTAGTGGGCTCATTTTTCTTTTTCCCCTTGTAGGGGCACTTTATTTATTTTATTTTATTTATTTATTTTTAAAGAGGAGAAACAGTACTCCAATAAATAAACAAATAAATAAATGGGGAAATAACCCCCTACACACAAGTAGCACCACAAAACCCTAAGAGATTGCCTAGTTTGCCTATGTGTACAGCCGACCTTGGTTGTGGTAATCTTGGATATGGACACCAGCAATGTCCATATTTCTATTCATAAAAACAAATACTGAGATAAAGGCTTCACTGATAGTCAAAACACAAGAAAATCCAAAATGAAAAATGAAGGCTCACTCCTTCATGTAATAAAAACTTTTAACAAAATCAGTTACATGCAAACATGTTTTCACTACAGCTTCTTTAGGTAAACTTTACATGGAGCTGTGAGCCTTTATTTATTTATTATTTATTTATTTATTTTTCATTTGTATTACTATCCATTTCAAGTTAATTTGCATTACACTATGTAATTACCAAACTATGTCATTACATGCTTTTCTAAATAAAGATACCAGAGAAGGAACTCAAGCTATCCTACTTCACAGACTTTCATTTCTTCATTCATTCATTCATTCATTCATTCATTCATTCAGTTGTCAGTCCTTTCGACTGGGAAATTTCAGTGTCGGGTAAGTGAAACTTCGGTCTATTGAAGTAGACCCAATACTCCATATAGAGAAATATGCCTAGTTTGTAATCTGAAAACGGTCATCAAATCAGTCTACCTATCCAGTTAGCAAAGAAATAGATAAATATAGTTTTTAAAGATACTTTCAATAACTGTTATCAAAAACATGAGCAACTGCAATTTGAAACCGTTTGATGGCAGCAGAATTGATAAATAACACATGTCCAGCACATAGTGTCCAGCACACGGCGGCGCAGTGGTTAATGCTGTCACCTCACAGAGAGAGGTTCTCTGGTTCGATTCTCGGCTGGGGTGCCTTCTGTGTGGAGTTTGCATGTTCTCCCTGCGTTCGCGTGGGTTTCCTCCGGGTACTCCGGTTTCCTCCCACATTCTAAAGACATGCTTCTGGAGCATTTCTCCCCATTCCTCTGCTGAAAACAGGATCTGTGAAACCTAGTCAGACTTTCCCGGTCAACAAATGTTAAATAAATAAATAAAAGAAATCCAGTTGCATATACAGTATGGTCTTAACTGCACTATGACAATACTTACAGACTGATATTCTCTGTGGCTTGTGTGTACCACCTGACAGTCTAACTTTTAGCTAGCTTATTAACATGTAAAAGTATAGGTATCATATCTAACATTTCCATTTGTTAATGCTAAAATATGTATCTATGAGGCACATGCATTGCGTTCCACTTATCACTGCAAGTTTACATTAGTATTACATTAGGCATATCCTGGGCTACTTACATTAGAATTATACTTTACATACATTCAAAAATATTTTCAATAATGGTGTTTCAAGAAAGATGTGCTCAGCACCATAAAAATACAACTTAACTTTATTTTTATGTTAAACAGAAGTAACACTTTAGCAAACCAGCCTTTAAGGTTCTACCACCATTAATCCAATATTTTTTTTTATAACAGGAACTGCTTCATAGCCTGTTAGTATCAGGACATATCTGACTAAGTTAACTTAGTAGTATACTGCTGTTTCTGTAGTAATTTATTTCTTATGTTATTGTTTACATTTGCAATTGTTATAAAATATTAATTTTACTATTCATTTGAAATTGTATTTGCCATGTCTGCATGTTGCATTATTGATAATAAATAATTTTGTATTGAGTTTTCACTGTTTTTCTTGTTACGTGTAATACTGTAACTAATGACTACTTTTGTATTATTTGTTCTGGTTAGGTTTACACGCCCTGATACATTTTTGTGTTTGTAGTGTATTCTGTTCTTTGCTACTTTGTTTAATCTGCTTAATTTCTTTCTCGTGATGTATTTATTTAGTTTGATGTATTGACTGGGCCAATTCCACTAGGCATATGGCCTAAATTTTCAAGGAACAACATGTGGTATTTATGTAGCTAAAGGAATATGACCAGGACACCAAGGAAATTTCCCTCCCCTCTCTATTCAGCACTACAGGATATGTAATACTCACTAAATAATGCAAATCCCAACTCATTGTGTAGTTAGTTCAGAGAAACAGCATGAAAAAATAAGCTGAATTTCAAGATGAAATGAGATGTAAACTTAATTTCAAAGTACTGTATAGAATAAAATGAGCTACACTGACTATGAGGAGTATATAGTTTCATAGTTTCATAGTTTAGTACTAGGCTATCTGCCCTGGGGCATTTGTAAGCCTAGCCATAGTGATGTGGTTTTCGCCACCCCATGAAATGGTACAAAAATGCACAGAATAGATTTAGAATACTGTGCCTCTGTCTAGTAGTGACACAGTGAAGGTCCCCTTATATAATAGAATTAGTTTACTGTGCCCCTGTCTAGTAGTGACACAGATGTGACCCCCGGGGTAAACTTACGATCTCCCATCCACTCATCAAGATTTCTCTTGAAGAGAGTTAGTGAGGGGCTCTGCCTAACATGAACTGGGATTCTGTTCCAGAGCATGGGAAGCCTCTGGGTTATGAATCTATCCCTCCAGCATGTCCTATTCATACTTGTGCTGAGGTTTAAGTCTTTAGCTCTCGTGGTTCTGATGGATTTGTATTTTTTGAGGTGGAGCATGTCCATCAGTTCCTGATTGGACATGGCCTTGTACGTCAGGCACAGATCACCTCTGAGCAGGCGGTATGCTACTGAATAGAGCTGGAGTTTCTTTAGTCTGGCAGAATAAGACATATGTTGGAGACCCTTGATCCTCTTGGTGAGGTACTTTTGTGGTCTCTCCAGCTGTTGCAAATGCCGGATGAGGTACATACCAAATGGGGCATTGTACTCAATCATGGGTCTGATGAGGGAGGAGTATAGGGGTACAATGACATCCTTGGATCTGGATGTGAATCCCTTCATGATAAGGTGTGCAAGGTAGAATGTCTTTCTAACCATTTTGGCAACGTGGGTGTCAAATGAGAGGTCGCTGTCGACTTGGGTCCCTAGGTCTCTGATTACTTTTTCCGTACTCAGTGGGTTGCTGTCTATGTGATAATTTGTGGGTACTTTGTTTTTCCCAAAGGGGATGACTATACATTTTTTGGCATTTAGTTTAAGGCCATGACTCCGGCACCAGTTGTCCGTTTCTGTGAGGCCTTTTTATAGGATGTATGTGTCCACTGGTGTATCGACTATGGCACCTAGTTTGCAGTCATCTGTGAACTTTGTCAGCCACAACCCTCCCATGTTTGCTTTAACATCTGAGAAATAAATGCTGAACAAGAGGGGTCCCAGGACAGATCCCTGTGGGACACCACTTGTGACTGGCTTTGAGTCTGACATTGCTCCAGCAATTTTAACTTTATGGGTTCTGTCCTTTAGCCAGTTTGCAACCCATCTAGTGAGATAAGGGTTTACAGTTAAGCTGTTGAGCTTATCTATGATGCCTGAGTGGGGTATTGTGTCGAAGGCCTTAGCCAAGTCCAGGTAGGCTGTATGGACTGCTTTGCCCTCATCAATGGCTCTAGTGACTGTTTCGAAAAAGTCAACCAGGTTCAAAAGGCAGGATCTGCCCTTTACAAAGCTGAACTGGGTGGGATCAAGTGTCTGTAGGTCCCCAATGTCTCTGTTTATGAGTCCCATAATGATTATTTCCATAGCTTTGCAGACCAGGCTGGTTAAGCTTATGGGGAGGTAGTTCCCAGGGTCTGTAGAGGTACCCCCTTTGTGGAGTGGGACCACTGTTGCTGTACGCCAGTGTTCAGGTACATATCCTGTAGAAAGGCTAAGGTTAAATAGCATTTTTATGTGCGGGTTTAGCTCCTCTTGGAGTTCACGTAGCACGCAACCCAGGATACCGTCAGGTCCCATTGATGCTGTGTTTTTAGCTTTGCTGAGGGCGGCTCTCACCTGGAAATCTGAGATGACAGGGAGATTACATTCAGCTGGGATAAGTATTTCTTCTTTTGGGGGTGAGGGAGGGGAGAAATTTGCACTGAACCTGTCAGCCAGAATGTTGGCAATATCTGTGGGTTCAGTGTATTTTTTGTTGTTGTGAACTAACTCTGAGCATATCTGAGGGTTTCCGCCCAGGTTTCTAACATAGCTGAAGAAGGCTTTGTGGTTATCTTTAGTGTCCT
Organism: Protopterus annectens; assembly: GCF_019279795.1. Lineage (NCBI taxonomy): Eukaryota > Metazoa > Chordata > Ceratodontiformes > Protopteridae > Protopterus > Protopterus annectens. Next base: position 708,021,178 of record NC_056743.1, read on the forward strand.
TAGCGATTTTTCTCTCAGAGTTGGCCTTGGATGTTTTTATGAGAGAACGTAGTTTTCTGCTAGTGTTGATCAGAGATGTCTTCCCATTATGGGATTTTGCTGTGTCGCACAGTAGCTTCCGTCTTTTGTTATACAATTTGTTTATGGCTGAGATCCACCAGACAGGACACTTGCCTTTGGTGGAGAGGGACTTGGATTTATTTGGGATTGCATGATCCATGCATTCTTGGAGATGTCCATAGAAAGCATTTGTGAAGGATTCAGCATTGTGGGATGTGGTATCCACTGGCCCAGTGGGCTTAAAGGATACCATCTCAGTCTTAAGAAGAGTGAAGTCTGCTTTTGAGAAGTTTTTCACTGTGGTCTTTTGTGCTGGGGTGGAGGTGGGATATGTATATCCAGGGTGATTAGTTTGTGGTCAGATCTCACTAGTGAGGGTTATACCTCCGGTGTGGAGCATTGTGTCCCCATGTTTGTGATGATCAGGTCTAGTATATTATCTCCCCTAGTGGGAGAGGTGACTAGTTGTTCCAATGCATTTGAATTTATGAATTCCAGCAACCTTTGGGCTAGGGTGTTAGGGCTAGAATAATGTACCCAATCTATGTTAGGGTAGTTGAAGTCTCCCAGTATGATGGTATTTTGTGATACAGTCATATCCTCCAATGTCTTCAGGAAGGCTGAGTGGGGTTCCTGAGATTGGGAGGGTGGTCTGTAACATGCTACCAGTTGTATAGCAGTTTTGCCTATGGTTAGTTGCACCTGTATGGTCTCCAATGTTTCATGTGTTGCAACTAACCTGGAGGTGTGGGTGTCCTTGATGAATATGGACACTCCCCCTCCCTTTATGGTTCGGCTCTGGTTTTGGGGCCGAAAAGCATGATACGAGGTATAGCCTGGTAGTGCTGGGGTGCTCTCAGGAGCCTTGAACCAGGTTTCAGTTACTGCACAGACGTCGATGTTCTCCATACTGAGGAGTGCATCGAATGCCTGCAGACTTCTGGCGTTGAGCAGCATTTTCTGAGTTCTCTGTAGCTAGGACCACTCTGCAGGACCACGAGGAGCTTGTCTGAGTAGTATAGCCAGAAAGAAATGCCCAGAGGCGGATTTTAAACAGGGAACTTCAAAAGAGCTAGAAATGGTCCAAAACAACCAATTACTACAGCTCTTGTGCTGAGGTCACTTCCTACAGGGACAGGTAGGCTGCTCAAGGCTCCCCACTCCCACTGGTGAGCAAAGAAACTTCCTTCTATCCAAGTAAGGTAATGGACAACACAGGAACTACACCACAGCCCAGAATACAGCAAAGCCTGTAAACTGGTCTAAACTAGTTGAGGAGAGGCGGGAAAACAAGGATAATTTTTTTGTTTTTTTTGTTTTTAGATAGAAAACACGCAGAAAATGCAGAAACAGTAATAAATCAGTTACACAGGCTAGCACACTTTAGTGGGCAGCCTCAACAGTTAAATTAAACAAACAAACAAACAAACAAACTTTCGATCAATTTCAACTAAAATGTAACTTTAAGTGCAGATATTAAATAATGCAGCAAACAGCTAAAAAAACAGTTTAAGCTTGTTTAGGGTAAGCTAGAGAAGGTATTTCAAGTAAAAAAAACAGCAAAGATACTTAAATCCAGAAAGTAGTCGCTTTTCTGAGTTCTCTGTAGCTAGGACCACTCTGCAGGACCACGAGGAGCTTGTCTGAGTAGTATAGCCAGAAAAAAAACGCCCAGAGGTGGATTTTAAACAGGGAACTTCAAAAGAGCTAGAAATGGTCCAAAACAACCAATTACTACAGCTCTTGTGCTGAGGTCACTTCCTACAGGGACAGGTAGGCTGCTCAAGGTTCCCCACTCCCACTGATGAGCAAAGAAACTTCCCTCTATCCAAGTAAGGTAATGGACAACACAGGAACTACACCACAGCCCAGAACACAGAAAAGCCTGTAAACTGGTCTAAACTAGTCGAGGAGAGGCGGGAAAACAAGGATTATTTTTTTTTTTTTTTGTTTTTAGATAGAAAACACACAGAAAATGCAGAAACAGTAATAAATCAGTTACACAGGCTAGCACACTTTAGTGGGCAGCCTCAACAGTTAAATTAAACAAACAAACAAACAAACTTTCGATCAATTTCGACTAAAATGTAACTTTAAGTGCAGATATTAAATAATGCAGCAAACAGCTAAAAAAACAGTTTAAACTTGTTTAGGGTAAGCTAGAGAAGGTATTTCAAGTAAAAAAACAGGAAAGATACTTAAATCCAAAAAGTAGTTGCTTTTCTGAGTTCTCTGTAGCTAGGACCACTCTGCAGGACCACGAGGAGCTTGTCTGAATATATGAGAAAGTACATATGTGTTACAATGTACAGAAAGACAATGTTATGTTTGAGACCATCAGACAATCAGGAATGTTTCAACCATAAATCCCAAGTTAGTTAAAGATGTGAGCTAGTTATAAAGTATAGCCATGAACATAGCAGGGGAAGGAAGTAAGCAACATAGTGAATTCATAAACTTGAGAATGTGCATACATATAATATCAAAAAAATGACTACCTTATAAAAAGTAGAAGCTTGTTTATAAACAGGGTAGGTTATTCTGACCTCTAATTAGTGATGGGAGCATATCTAAAGGGTGGTACTAACTAGACTGCCAAGGACCTAATCTCAGATTTGTTTTAAGATGGGAAAGAAATATTGCATCACAGCTCATAGAACAAAGGTGTTCAGAATGAGGAGCATAAAGTTAAATGACAAAACAATGGTAGGGCAATGGAAATGATACAGGAATTTAAGAATAAATAACAGAATGGTAATGTAAGCTCTGTGTTTTAATTGGTATCCAGTTTGCTGTTTGCAAATCAATGCAATCGTACTCAAAGTCAGGGTTAAACAGCAGAAACCTATTTGAAAAACAATGTTGCTTTTATCAGCTGAAGTAGTGATAAGAGCAACAAGATCTTATTTAATCTAGGAGATTGTTGTTCCTATTCTTCATCTTGCTTCAGTGGTATGTAGACTGAGATCCCTTTTACCTACAGAACTGCCTAATACTTTTCTCTTAATTGGTGAACATAATATTGGAAGAATACATGTTTTTCTATTATGCACTGTCTTACAACCATTTCAAAGCTGTCATCAGTGGTAGTTAGGCTGACAATGTGATACTGCCAGTAATGCATATTACCTTAGTAAAGTGTGTAGGGTTACTATAGAAGCAGAAACATGGATATCTGTAGAGGATATATTTATTATAAGCTGCATTAAAGAATGTCTTGCCATCGTGTAGCAATATAAAGTGTAGTTATAAATATGTTCTTACTGCTTTGATTAGATTAGTAAATTAGTAGATGACATCTGAAAATATAGTTGTTACCTCAGATATATATAAATTTGTGTCTATAATGGGGGATGTAAAAACATTTTGCTTCATTAAATAAATAATATAAAGAAGACATTTGTTGGTAAATTAACTTTGTTTTATATAAAACAGAAATACAGAAGAGGCAGTAACCAAACAAATATAAAGTAAGTTTATGGATATAATCCAAGAATTTTTTGAAGTTAAAAAATAGCATTGAAATGTTGAAAGAAAAGCTTTATCCATTACAATTCTCATCTAAGGAATGTAGAGATGAAGGTTCTTACCATTTCGATCCACTATTGCCTGTTTGCTGATGTCATAGTTGTGTTTGCAGACAGTAGCGACTTCTGCCTTCCTTCTTTCCAAAAGCTCTGTGTCATTGTTCCAGTACTCCACTGTTGGTTTACCTAAATCACTCTTTGCGTAGAATTTACCCACCCGGCTGTCATACTCTACAACCTCCTCATTATTGTAATAAATCTTATCTACTCCCACTGGGTCCTGCCATTCACTTGAGTACCAGCATTCAGCTTTCCATTGATAGACGTATACCCCTGAAAAAGAAATAAAATAAACTGAATTACTTAATCTACTCTTGTTACATTTTTGAGTTCGGAAGCAAAACTATTCTTATTTAAAGAACAGAAATTGAGGACAACAATATTTTCCTTCTTTGTAAATTAAACGCAGATCTTTTCTTGGTTTTCTCTATAACACTTTTATACAAACTACATAAAAAAGTAAACTCTAAAAATATACTGGATCAGTATAATGCATTTCTGGAACCATACTAACACAGTATGTGCATCTAAATATAAATTTTTAGCAAAGAGAGAGTGGGAGAATAATAAATCATACACAAAGACAAAGACAACAAACTATATTATATATGAAAAAGGACCAATGAACCAAGAAACACAAGGAAAGGGGAGGAGGTGACATCAGGGAAGGGGAAAGCTGGGTAAGGTGCAGGATACACAGCCACAGTACAATTTTTGAAGTTATGGGCAGTATTAAGGGGTGCTTAATATTAAGTTCCCTAGAAGATGGACTCAGAAGGCCATGAAGTAAACAGAAACTGGGTATGTTAGGTATACAATAATTAAAAAAATATAAAGCAAGCATTGTTAGGATGTATCCAGGCAAAAGACAGCATGACTGACACAGTAGAGCCATAGAAGAGCAGACTGCAGTCAGAAAGTGGTGAATCTCAAGACGACCCAACACAGAAGGGAGATGTATATCATTGGACTACAGGAAGGAGGCCAAATATGGGAAAGGTAATGCAGTAGAGAGGGACTAATGAAACAAACTTTGAAAAAATAAGGAACAACATAGTGGTTGATGAAAACGGTTTAAGAAGTAAGGGAGCAAAAGCAGTGGAGAAGGAGTGGTATCAGAAAATGGTACACTAATACCAACAGATTCAATTACAAGTGGAATCAGGTGATGAGAAAGTGGGGATGAGGAAAAGGTATAGTATTGCTGGACACTGTTTTATGACTCTATGCATACTAATGGATTCCTGGATAGTAAATATGGGGACAAATGATCTGGCAAATGAATCATGAAAGTTTCAGAGAAAAAGAGTGACAGAGATCAAAGCAGAAAGTCGTGGTACTGGGGTAGAGATACAGACAAATGGAATCACCTTTTCAGAGACCGACCCACTGACACAAGCAGGGGAAGGATAAAATAATGGTGGCGTTATATTTGTGGGTACATGAATGGTGTACAGAGCAGAGGTTTGGGTGGTAGATAGAACTGTACCTAGGAGGAACCAGACCTTCCTCTCACTGGACATCTGCATCTTACAGTAAGTACCAATAATTAAGGAGAAAAGTGCCCGTAAAAAAACGATAATCAAAATAATGGGCACTAATGAAAGACCACCAAATTCCGGGATGAAAAGTTTAATAATTCAGAACATAGAAATGTACAGCAAGCACCATTAACACCTTAAATATTGACCATCTTTTCATCCTAGACAAGACTTTCTCAGATGTGAATTAAACCTAATGATGTCACTATTTATATCCCAAGCAATAGCCATTAATCACAATAACATTTCTTCATCCAATAAAACTACAGGTTTAAAACCATTAATGAAGCTAAAACTGAAATATAATGTAATAACATACATAAATATTCACTTTAAAATATATAAAACTTGAATAATATACATAGTTGAACTTTTAAAAATTATTTAAAAATATCTTAAATTTAAAAACATTTAAATCATGATCAAAATATGGAGTTGTATGTGAATCATGGACTTCTAACATCATCTAGTGGCCAAAATGAAAAATATACTCCAAAAGGTTAAACAAATGAACCATTCTATTATAAAAAATAGAATGACTAAACACCAATCCACAGAGTGTACTTTAGCGCTTTCGTTTTTAATAAAAACTTCATCAGAATGAAGTACATCATAGCTAACCCTCCTTTTATACATGAATCAATTACACACATAATAATTAACAATATGTCAATTAATCAATTAATGACATCATAATAATTAAATTACATTACATAAAAACTAAACAAATCAAATCAAATTCATAAAGATTTAGAAAATCCCCCCCTTAGACCTATTGTTGATGCTAAAGCATCGAAGACATACTTTGTTGCTAAATTTATAGATACACAACTTAAAAACACCCTTTCAGATTGTAATTGGATAGTGAAAGATTCTTGGGACTTATTGAGAAAAATAAACAGGAAAATGTATAATGAAACATTGCTTTTTGTGACAATAGATGTGAAGGACCTGTTTTCAGTAATTCCACACAACATTGGCATTGAATGGTTTTACTCATTCTTGTGCCAACATACTAGATTTACACACGACCGTATCTTAACTATTAGAAGTTTGATGGAGTTAATTTTGGAAACCAATGTTATAGTTTTTGAAGAACAGGGTTTCAAACAGTGTAAGGGAGTAGCTATGGGGGCCATATGTGCTCCTATCTTTGCTAATATTGTTTTGGCATTTTGGGAAGAGGAATATATATTTAAGAGTCCGTTTGCAAAATATTGGACTTATTACGGTCATTATTTAGATGATATAATCATTCTATGGAATAACAGTGAAGATACACTTAAACAATTTTTGGCATTCATTGATGAAAGTACAGACTTTTTACAATTTTCACATGTTACTTCATCCGATAAAATAGACTATTTAGACATTACTATTAGCAAAAACAATTTGGATAAATGTTTTGAGACGACCATATATAGAAAACCCACATACTCAAATACACTGCTGCATTTTGAAAGCTTTCACCCTATACACCAAAAGAAGGCCTTAGTAAAAGGACAAGGGGTAAGACTAGCTAGGATGATTTCAAATGATTGTGAATTTCTAGACCAAATCAACATCCTTACTGATATGCTAGTTAAGAGAGGCTACCCCTTAGGTTTTGTAGAAAAAACATTACAGGAAGTAATCCATAAGAGGAACAATTGGCATTTTTTTCATTATTGGGTAAGGGTATTGAAATTGGTCATTCAAGTGGGGGGGTACAGAACTTAAAACCTTTAATAAAGCTGGAATTTTTAAATATAATCAGCAGTTTACAGATGTTAGATATATTATACAACATAATTGGAATATATTTAATATGAACAAGGAATACACAGATGTAGTGGGAAAGGTGCCCAACATCGTATATAAAAAAGTCACAACTTTGAAAAATATGATAGAGAGGTCACACAACGGTTATTACGGAAAGAAAGGTATGTTAAAATGTGTTTTTTGTATGCAATGTCAACATATTATAGAGGGAACTGAGATTTACATTCCAAACTATGGGAAATATGTATATAAGAAAAAATATTCATATAACAGTAAGACAGTTGTTTATTTAGCAAAGTGTTCCCAATGCCCCAGTTTCTATATAGGAAAGACGATCAATGCATTGAGAAGTAGAATATACCAACATTATTATGACATTAAGAAACAAGATACTAAAAATGTCCTAGCTTTACATATTAAAAATAATGAAGGACATGATTTTAAGTTTTGCATTATAGAGCAAATTTCTTTAGGTGAAAGGGGGGGGACCCCTTAATGACTACCTAGAGGCTAAGGAACTTAGGTGGCAGTTAAGGACAAATGCAACACAAGAACCAGGTTTGAACAGTAACATATCCATTAGCTCTATATTAAGATTAAAAGCTGAAGGTTATTTGCAATAGTAAACATATATTTATTTTACTAATTTTACATATTCATGATATAATTTTTGGAGTTGTATTTATATGGCAAAACGGAACATTATGGATGTTGATGTGTTGATTTGATTTGTTTAGTTTTTATGTAATGTAATTTAATTATTATGATGTCATTAATTGATTAATTGACATATTGTTAATTATTATGTGTGTAATTGATTCATGTATAAAAGGAGGGTTAGCTATGATGTACTTCATTCTGATGAAGTTTTTATTAAAAACGAAAGCGCTAAAGTACACTCTGTGGATTGGTGTTTATTCCTTCTGGTGGTGTGTCTAGGTTTGTGTGCTTCTGAATTTACGTGATAAAAAATAGAATAAAATCAGATAAAAATAAAATGAAAATGCTTACAAGAAGAAAATATTGTATATGGGAAGATCACCAGTGGGTGATCTTAATATATCCTTAAAAATAATATTAAAGTCTACTGCCCTTAATTTTAGGACTGGTGCTAGGGAGACTGTATCATTCAAACCCATTGGTCTATTGGCCTCCAAAACTATTTGCCAGTATAATTCCCTATATTCAACTTTAGTCTCCCACATACCACCCCTTATATCTTTAGGTAAGTCCTCTATAAGACAAAAAAAATTGAAACTTAGACAAGATACAAATTAACGTGTACTTAAATAAAGCACTATTCTGATTATTGTTCTGAATATCATAAATGTGCTCATAAATCCTCCTCCTAAGCTTCCTTTCAGTCTTTCCAACATAAAATACTTCACATTTTACACATGTAGCGATGTAAATAACCCCACTGGTGTCACATGTACTGCATGTTTTACCCAAAATATATTTATCCCTAGCCTCAAGGAAAATAGCTTTTGTATTACTAATAAATGGGCACTGTGGACACATACCACATTTAAATGTACCTACTCTACTATTTCCATATTGGTTAACAATACAATAATTTCATTCATTAAATCCTTAATATTCATGCCTTTTCTAAAAATGCATTTTAAAGATCGATTAAAAATGCTTCTCAAGTCAGACAGACCTGTAAATTGAGCCCATTCTCTCTCCATTTTGTTCTTAATAACACCAGAGTCCCCATTAAAATCTGTCACAAAAGCATATTCAAAGGAAGAATCTGACCCAGAATGACAATCAGAGGAGCTGCTAATGGTCCCATGATGAACAGGACTGGGGTATTCTACACTTAAAACAGGGGCAAAATTGTTAATCCTACCCCTCACCACCTCCTGATGAACCTTATGTATCAAATCTAAAGGATAGCCCCTTTCAATAAACATTTATTTTTATTTATTTTATTTATTTACGTTTGATGACTGGGGAAGTCCACAGGGCCAAGAAGAACCTGTTTTCAGTGGAAGCCTGGGGAGAAAAGCTCCACAATAATTGCAAGTTACATTTCACATGTTACAAAAGGACATAGTTCATACAGCTAATTAAACATTTACAGATAAGCTCCATGATATTTGCAATTGGCTTGTCACACTGTTACAAAAATGAAAAGACATAATTTAATACAGAAATTTCAACATTTACATAAAATGAATATTTTTGTTATAAACTCAATTGTAGGTTTAACATTTCAAAATATATAGCTACAAGCCATTAGTAGGTTAGGAAAATATTATGCATGGAGAGGGTAATAGTATATTTGAGATTGGAGAGTATAGTACAATAGATATTAGAGAGAGAAATTTGTTTTTAATAGGGAAGGGGTTGTTTTGGGTGGGATGAAGTAATAGCAGAGGTAGTTGGATGAGTCAGCGCAAGGTGGAATGGGGTGGGTTAAGTTGGAGAGTGTCAAGGGCATTCCCATTTGGAAGAAAGATGACAGAGTAGCTGAGATTTGAAATTTGTATGGTTAGGTAGGTTGCGTAGGTGTGTAGGGAGAGAGTTCCACTATTTAGCTAAGGAGTGGGACAGCAGTAGATGGCCAGGAGGTTGTGCAGGTTTGTGGACTTGAAGGAGATTTTGGTTTTTGGATCTGAGTGAGTGGTTGGGAATGTAAGGTTTTAAGGAAGTAGCAAGAGCTGGGCAGTTGGCAGGTTTAAAGATGAGCTTGTGGGCAATGGTGAGTTGTAGAGAACTGAGGAAGTTGGGTAGTTCAAGACAGATGAGAGTGAGGAGGGAGTAGCAGTGCTGGGATGAGTTTTTTATGATTGGTTGCAAATTTGGAGATCTTGTGGTAGCAGGATTCAAGTTTGGACTGAAGACCAAGATGGAGATTGGTAAAAAGAGTGGTGCCATTCATAAGGGAGGGGAGTAGGAAGGTGGATGCAAGAGTTTGACGGGTAGAGGGGCTTAGGAAGCAGTTGTGCCTGTAGAGGAGACCTAATTTTGGTGGGTTTTCTTGATTACGGAGTGGATGTGGGTGTCAAATTTTAGTTCTTCATCAATAATGATGCCAAGAAGCTTGGTGTTGGGAATGATTTCAAGGAGGGTGTTGTTTTGGCTCTCTATGGTGAATGTGGATTTGTCAATGGAGTTTTTGGTAGGGGAAAAAAACATTAGTTTGGTTTTATTTGCATTTAGTGACAGATGGTTAGACTGCATCCAGGTTTCTGTTTTGGAGATGGCTAGTTGGGTTTTTCCTAGGAGCTCAGAGGGCGAGAAGGCTGAGCAGATGATTGTTGAGTCATCTACATATTAGATGATAGATGAGTCTGGGATGGATTGGTGAAAGTTGTTAATGAGTAGGTTGAAGAGAAGACGGCTGAGAACAGAACCTTGTGGGACACCTGTGGGTGTGAGAAGGAAGGGGGAGGTTGAAGTTTTCCATTGGACAGTTTGTTGGTGGTTGGACAAGTAGCCGGAAAACCAGGTGATGGTGGTGGGAGGGAGGTGTAGGGTGGAGAGTGGGATACGAGTAGGGTGTAGGGTGTGTGGGATGGTGTCAAAGGCCTCTGACAGATCTAGGAATAGTGTGGATATGAACTTGCCTGAGTCACGTTCGAGGTTTATGGTTTCAAGAAAGGAAAGAAGGGTAGTCATGGTGCTGTGGCCAGGGCGGAAGCCATGTTGGGTAGAGGAGAGGAGATTGTTTAGTGTTAGGTGTGCCATGAGTTGTGCTTGTATTGTTTTCTCAAGTATTTTAGAAAGGGGAAAGGATGGCAATAGGCCCGAAGTTGGTGGTATCAGTATGTTTGCCACCTTTGTGGAGGGGGACGATGTAAGCATGGCACCAGACAGAAAGGATGTATGATTCTTGTATGGATCTATTTATAAGAATAGAGATGGGATAGGCAATGCTGTCTGCAGATTGTTTGAGGAAGGTGGGTGGAAGGTTGTCGGGTGCATTGGGACAGGGTTTAAGTTTGAGGAGAAGTCTTTTTATAGTGCTTGTGGGGATGGGCTTAAGGTAGAAGGATGTGGAGGAAGGTTGATGATTGGGGTGGTAGTTTGCGCAAGAGGGGGTGGTGGTGGAGGAGGAGGTGGGAAGGAGGCTGATAGTTTATCTATGCAGTCTATGAAGAATGAGTTGAACTGGCTGCCTGTTTCAAGGTTGGAGAGATTGGGGTCTGAGCAGGGGTTTTCTTTGTTGCCAGGATGCAGCATGGATGAGATGGAGACCCAGAATTTTTTGGGATTTGCTGAGTGCAAAGACTGGAGTTTGGAATAGTGGGTTATGTGGTCTTTAATTATTAGTTTTTATGCTGAGTTTCGTAGTTGCTTATACTCTAGGAGGGTGTTAGGGTTTTTATGTTTTTGATATTGTTTCCATTTTTTGTCCCTTTGGTGCAAGGCTAGTTTAGCATCTTTTGATAACCATGAGCAGGGATTGGTTTTGATGCGTTTGGTTCGAGGGAGGGGCTTGCTGATATAGAAGGGTTAGGAATGAGTGGTTAAAGTAGGAGATGGCATCATCTAGAGGAAGGGTTTTTAGAGGGGACCAGTCAATATGCTTTAAACATTCGGAGAAAGTTAAGGGGTTGAAAGAAGAGAGGTTGCGGTTTTGGATGTAGTGGTGTTGTTTATGCAGAGGAGATGGGAGACAGTCGGTGAAGGCTGGTAGGTGATCGCTGAGAAGATCAGGTAATGTTCTGGCTTTGGTGATAAGGTTTGGGTGAGTTGTTAGGATCCAGTCAATGATGGTACCAGATGGTACCTCTTTTATTTTGGTGATATGGATGAGCACTAGTTTAATGAAGATATGAATTAGAATAGGTCTTTTTCCTATATACTTTAGACCTAAATCTACCTTTTTCTTTATGAATAGTGACATCCAAATAGTTCACCTTCTCATGACTGATCTCATATGTAAAGCATAAAAAATCTGTGGATTTAGTAATATATTGAAAAAACTCAGCAAATTTCTCTTCAGTATCTATCCAAAATATGCAAATGTCATCCAAAAAACTTTTGTATAAAATCCAACAGTCTTTATACTGACTGCTGATAAATGTTTCCTCACAAACTGACAAGGTTAAATTAGCATATATAGGGGCACACCTAGACCCAATGGCCACCCCACTGACCTGTTGAAAGAATTCACCCTGAAAATATATAAAATCATTCCTTAAAACCATTTCAACCAGTTGTAAACATGTGCAAAACTCATTCTGTGTTAAAACTCTTACTTCTATTAAAACTTCCTCAAACAATTTAAGCACACGTTTGTGTGTTCTGAATTATTAAACTTTTCATCCCGGATTTTGGTGGTCCTTCATTAGTGCCCATTATTTTGATTATCTTACAGTAAGTACTTAGGGGTCTATATTAGAACATCGAAATTTCAGAACTTCGAATGTCCTAATATCGACACCTAGTAACCGAAAACCAATAAGACCAAAAATTTAGAACATCTAATTTTTTTCCTAGGGAAAAAAATTGCTGTTCCAAAACACATACACACAACACAAACACACCAAACGGCAATCCACACACATACACCTAAAATCTTACATCTAAACCTACACTAAACTGTACATACACTACTATCTACCCACTTACCTTAACCCAAACCCTAACCCTAAGGTCCGTCACTATCACACACACACCTCACCCGCGCCCTAACCCTAACTCACCTATCCCACCCTAACCCTCACGTCCACACATTTGCACACTTACCTGACCCGCGCCCTAACCCTAACTCACCTATCCCACCCTAACCCTCACGTCCACACAATCGCACACTTACCTGAACCCAACTGTAACTTTCCACTGCAGAGCTGAAAATAGTGAAGCGGCAGGAATGGACAACCGAATTCTTTCCCTAGGAAAGAATTCGGTTATCTAAAACTTCGCTATTTTCAGCTTTCGCTTACTAGGTGTCGATATTAGAACATTCGAAGTTCTGAAACTTCGAATGTTCTACTATAGACTCATAATTAGCAGTTGCTGAAAGCTGCATTACAGTATATTAAGCAATACATCAACCAATAGTTCTCTTGGAGTGTGAGGCACATTAAAAATTACATTGTAGCTAATGTACAATGTGTACTTACGGCATTTACTCATGAAGCAAGGCAAGCTACAACAACAATGTTGTTGCCACTGCACTGTCATTTTGTGAGGCTCCCAACTAGTTGCCGAAATCAGTTTATCATTGGTCAAAAATCTGTTCCCCGCCCAGAATTATTCTCTCTGTAATTAATTATACAAAGCATGATTTGATCATCTTAACGTGATAGCCAAACTGAACTCAGTAATTAAATTTCTATACTTTATCAGTGAAATCTCTGATACAATTAATGACAAACATACTCATGAAAATGAATCCCTCATGATTGTAATTTCCCACAGTGTACCAGCAAATAGTCCAAACAGATCAGTGTTGTACCACAGTAAGCACACATAAATAAAGTCTGCCAAAAACAATAGTCGGGAGTGCGCTAAGGCAGGCAACAAGTTCTTTCATGCAGCTACGTATGCAATGTGAGGAATAATGTCTCTTGTGACTTATATATTAACCACTCTTCAGCTCAATATTAGACCACTCTTCAGCTCAATATTAAGTCACTTCTCACCTCTAGAATATGTTACTTCAAATAGTAACACTTCGCCAAATAAGTTTAGGTTCCACTTGCTTCACCATATAGAATAGGACTTAATCCACCAGAAGAATACACTTGACAAACGATATCTCAGTCAGTCGTTATGACTTTATTAACACAAATAAGAAGATAGGCTAGCGCTTTCACCCATAGGCTTCTTCAGGCCACTAACATTCAATTGATACTGGTTCTTTTTATACACATCTATTCCCTTTAATTATGATGTCACATCCTGTATCAATCAATTAATGCCTTGCGTAAAATCTTCTATAATATGCAAGCGCTGTAAACACATATCTAAACGTGTATAAAATACTCTTCTAAAGGATCTCTTTATAAAATATGTATACTAAAATCACATAGTATAATATAATATAAAGAATATTTCATTTAATAAAAACATATAAGGAACATATATTGTATTTCTATATATGTATATATAGGCATAAAATCTTAAACTTTATTTAATGTTCCTATACATATATATATTAAGCATTTCTGAACTAAAATGCATATAAATACTTATAAATAAGACTCTTCCAGTATATATAATTAGCATTTCTAAAATGAATGTATATAAATACTTATGTTAATAAGCGAGACTCTTTTAAAAATATATAATTAGATATGCGTTATATAATACATTTTGTACATAAATGCATGCAAATATATATACTTGTTATAGATATTAGACCTATGCATTATCAGCAGATTTTTGCTATTCTAAGTTTAAATAAAATTGCACATAAAATACAATATAAATAGTTTAAAATTGTCATATTCATATAGATAATGTATCATTGACATAATTCTAGAGTATAAGCAAGATTAAAATTAGGTCCTGTCCCCATTAGGTAGTATCATAGACCTCCAACATTAGTATATATCATGTTTTATGAAAACATATTCTTCATTTATTCTTTTCTAATAAATACTAGAGTGTATCATAGCTTCCTGGCTTTTAATACTGGTTTAATGGGAACTCTGTCATTTATTCCTGGTAGTTGGTCAGCCCTAAATCTGATTATCCATTTCATCTTGTTCTGTTCTGTTCTATTTGATATATCCCCACGTCTAATAGTAACATTATTAATTTGAAGGACCATGAACTTAAACTTATGATCTAACGATGTTTCTTGTACATGTTTAGAAAGTGCATTATTGCAAGATTTTATTTTAATATTATATGTATGTTCTCTCATTCGATCCTTCAATCGTCGATCTGTCTTGCCTACATAAAATGCACAGCAACTTGTACATGTAGCAAGATAGACCATGTGGGCTGTGTTACATGTGGCTTGTACAGGGAATGTATAACAGCGCTTGTATATTATAGAAGATTTTACGCAAGGCATTAATTGATTGATACAGGATGTGACATCATAATTAAAGGGAATAGATGTGTATAAAAAGAACCAGTATCAATTGAATGTTAGTGGCCTGAAGAAGACTACGGGTGAAAGCGCTAGCCTATCTTCTTATTTGTGTTAATAAAGTCATAACGACTGACTGAGATATCATTTGTCAAGTGTATTCTTCTGGTGGATTAAGTCCTATTCTATATGGTGAAGCAAGTGGAACCTAAACTTATTTGGCAAAGTGTTACTGCTTGAAGTAACGTATTCTAGAGGTGAGAGGTGACTTAATATTGAGCTGAAGAGCGGTTAATATATAAGTCACAAGAGACATTATTCCTCACATTGCATACGTAGCTGCATGAAAGAACTTGTTGCCTGCCTTAGCGCACTCCCGACTATTGTTTTTGGCTGTTTTTACTACGTTTATTCAGGGAGTGGACCTAGCGGTGTGGTAGCTATATTTTTATTCATAAATAAAGTCTGCTTAAGATACTGTCAGTGAGTTCTATGTTATTATCATTTGAATTCATGAATACATACCAGCAAGGCAGAAATATACAGGCAAGTTCAATAAAAAAAACATTTGCTGAAATCACACAAAAAAGTCATGCCTAAATTTCAAAAACTTCCCTAACCATAAAAAACAGGTCAGCTACAGAAACTATGAATTCAAATGATAACTATGAATTCAAGCTGATCTTGGCACTGACAGCAACAATAAGATTAAATATATTAGAAATCTGAAAGGCAAAAGTTGTGACTATAACATTAACAATAAACAATGAAATGATAAGTCATTATAACAATAAACAATGACATGATCACTTCATCACAAGGCAAAGTAAATGTGCTTGCAGGAAAAAATTGTGCAAACTTCACAATAAGCAAGAAAATATGACAGAGTATTAGAGAAACAGAGAGCGACATCCTTAACATAACTGCAGAGAAGATAACTGTTTTTACATAGAAAATTAAGAATTCAAGTTCCATGGGACCAGACAACATACTGATGGCTTAATACACATACTTAAGGAAACCTGAATAAACTGTTATCTATCATATTAAATAAAATATTATCATGTGGACACATCCCCATCTATGTTGATAGACTGTAGTGGTACACATTCACAAAAGGTGGGGGGAGTCACATCAGACCCAGGCAATTTTAGATCCATCAGCCTAGTCAGTAGTATGTGTAAAGTCATGGAGAGCATCATAATGGAGTTTATCCAGAATGACATAGGCAACCTACTTCCTTTAGTTATGCAACAGTATGGATTTAGTAATGAGAAGTCTTGCCTTTTGATTTCTGTGCCTTTCATTGAAGGGGTAATACCAGCACTTGATAAAAGGGTGACAGTACATACTGTTTATCTTTATCTTGCTAAAATATTTAGCACAATTCATCATAATGGAATTTTTAGCAAATTAAAACACTGAATGTTAAATCATGCATAATTCAAGGGAAAACATACATTAATCAAGAAGATCTAACAGACTTTAAGTTGTGCGACAGTATAACCCAAAGGGGTTATCAGTGATGTTTCACATGCTTCTCTAATGTGGCCACTTCTTTTTGGACCATTCTTTTCATACATATAACCCCAGAACTTTTAGGAATTATTCCAAGGCAAACTTCCTCTTTTAAGTAACACCCTGGCAAAATTTCAAGCCCCCCCCCCCCCACACACACACACATCTAGGGAACACTTCTGTATGTTTGGAGTTGTTCACAAGTCCTTGTACAACCATGTATTCAGCTGCATAGAAGTAATTATAACTACTTGAAATAAACACAGGTCAAGCTCAAAAAACAAGCCACCTTGGTGAAATCCCAAAATAAAGAGGATGTATAGCAAAAGGAAGAAAGTCATGTCCAAAAATAGGAAGTGCAATGTGTCCAGCAAGGCAAGAACTACCTCATCAAACTTAATAAGCACCTTGGGGTACTAATTAAGTGTACCAAAGCCAAATCTGTAGTAAAAGTAGCCTCACAGGTTAAGGACAATTATAAGCCATTTTTTAGCTATGTCCACACCCTTAAAGGCAATGCACAACATATTATTAAACTAATTGTAAGTGCAACTACTGAGCTGGAGGACATAACTAATCTACTGTCTAATAAGTTCAGCTCCAGTTTTGCCCCACTTTCACCATCAGACACCTTTCAAGAAATACCCCCCAACTGTAACTCACCTAACTATCACTAGGTGACAGGTGTTAAAAGCATTCTCCAAAGCAAAAAACACTGTATCCGTCGGACCTAATAATATCCCAGGTTGCCTCCTTAATAACATGAAACCTATTGGCCCCACTAAAATCACTATTCAGCCGGAGCCTCCAAGCAAGCTTCATGCTGAATGAATGGAGGACTGCAACTATTACCCCTCTGCACAACGGTGGCCACCCAAAGACCCGAGAAATTATAATTACATAAGCCTGACTTGTGTCATATGTAAAGTCATCTAAAGAATAATCATGGATGTGATAAATGAAGACATAGGTAACCTTCAGACAGTGGATGAAAATCAGTTTGGCTTCATAAATGGTAGGTCATGCCTACTCAACCTGGGGAACCTTTTCTAGAAATTTGCCAAAGTAATGAAAGAGAGCAAAATAGTGCATATTGCCTACCTTAACGTGGCCAAGACTTCTGGCACAGTACCCCACTCTGGCATTGTAGATAAGCTCATGACATTAGGTATAAACCCCATTGTCACCCACTAAATAGGCATCTCACAGACACTAAATGGGGTTCCTCAGAGATCAGTGTTTTTGTGTTATTCCTGTTTTGTATCCACTTCTCTGAAGTCAAGGCTAACATCAAAGTCCACTGGTTGACTAAGTTATCAGATGATTGTAAACTAGGTGCAGTCATAGAATCGCTCACTGACACAAATACCCTACAAGAAACCCTGACACAGACTAATAACTGGTGCCAGAATCACGGTCTAAAACTAGATGCCAAGAAGTGCATAACATTAGGAACACTCAATGTAGAGACCAAAGTCTCACCAGCAACATAAATAAGACATGTTGGAGAGACAATTATGTGTCACAGAGACTGCCTGTTCTCTGGAACTTTGCTTCCTATTGATGTAAAGCAAAGTTATTCCCTACACTTATTCAGGTGCAACCTAGATCAGTGGACAGATCGCAAAGTTACACCTGGTCTGGTCTCCCTATCAGAAAGAGGAAGCTTGTAAATGCTTGGTCACCCATGCCCAAGATATATGTACTCTACTCAAAACCTATGGGATCCAAACTGGAGCACTACATTTGGATACAGCATTGTTAAGCTTAAAAATGCCCTTTAGGGTCATTAGCCTAATAATGACTATAATCCTATGATATTTGTATATCAGCTTATGCAGAATACATTCAACCTTATTTTCTCTCTTCCTTGCTCCTTTTAACTTTATTTTACACCATGTCTGTCTCATTACATCTTCTATCCTTACAGAGTACATGATTAAATCTTCTTATAGTTACCTCCCAGTCCCAGTTCTTCTACTTTTAACTCTGGTCTGCTTACAGCTGTCATTATAAAAGTTTAATATACAAATACAGCTCTAATTACAAAAGTAAAATATACAAATAAATAAATGAGATGCAAGAAGGAGACATTGAGCCCATGAGCTAAATAATAGTTTAATTACAGAGTTCTGATAATTAGCAGATTTTTAATATTTTTAATTTAGTAATCACAGGGAGAACAGAAGAGAAAAACACAAGATGGCTTTCAAGTGTTTCACCACACAGGAAGAATCATTAAGAGACAATAAGAAACTCAATGCAGTAATTTCTATGCTATCATGTATTGCTACAAATACATCTTATCTACAGAGAGTCAGGTTTTGTTAAAAAAGTAAAAAGTCTTGGGCATTCAGAAGTCAGGTAGCTGAAATGCTGATATAACCTTAAGAGGTTATTTGTGTATATCCTATAGACCACTACTACAGGAGGTTTTAGATATCACACAGTGAACACTAGCTTGACCGGGACTTTCTTGTAGTTTTTACTAAATTATTCGTCTATGTGACTTTTTAAACTTTTTGTTTGGATGTTATTTGGGATATTTTATAGGCACCCTAATGTTTTTGGACATCAGGCTTGTTTTTAAGATTTTTTGTCTTCAAAGTATGACTAAGCAATCAACTTCTGCTGTAATGATGAGCTCAGAGAAAAAAAGTGCAACTTGGCATGCCTATAGCAAGTGGGGATTGCCTTTATTGGCCTGAATGCATCAGTAAAGAACTGAAAAAGTTAAAAATCATAGGAAGTCATGTAGCTGAAACACTGGTATGTCCCTAAAGTTTCATTTGCCTGTATCCCATGGGCATCCTTTACAAGAAGTTTAATGTACTGCGCAGTGAAGTCACTACCTTGGCTGGGTCTTTCTTGCAGTTTTTACCAAATGGTTTATTTGTGAGACCTTTTTACCCTTTTTGTTTGGATGCTGAGATATTTTGTAGGCACTCCAATATTTATATAGATCATCAGGCTTGTTTTTAAGTTATGTACAATCCACTTATGCTGCACTGACCAGTTTAGAAAAAAAGGAGAAAGATGTCATTTTTAACACTAGTGAAGTTTGGCTTTGTTGCTCTAAATGCACCAGTAAAGAGCAAAAGGACATTGATATTCAGAAGTCATATAACTGAAAAAACTGATATGTACTTAAAAGATTGTTTGGATATATCCCATCCACTACAGGAGATTTTAAGTATTATACGATAAAGACTCTAGCTTGTCAGGGTCTTTTTTTAGTTTTTACTAAGTCTTAAGGTTGTTGCAGACTCCATGACTATTTTTGCTATGTAACACTGAGTGGTAACACTGTGTGTGTGTGTGTGTGTGTGTGTGTGTGTGTGTGTGTGTGTGTGTGTGTGTGTGTGTGTGTGTGTGTGTGTGTGTGTGTGTGTGTGTGCTGTTGCAGTGTGTTTCCTGAAGGTTAGGGCATATGATACATTATTCGGTCTTCAATTGTAAGACTGAGACCTACAGAAGGATTAGCTGCATTTGACGACTGTAATGTATACTTCTGTTTATGTAGCTTCTTGTGGTGTCCAGACCTTTCTTAGGTCTGACTTCTTTAACTAAGTGGCTTATCAGCTTATAATATGCAGGATTATAAAGGACAAGGAGTTATTAATAAAATGACACTAAAATTGTTAATATAGGATGCCCCACAGTAGAAAAGCCCTGATCATCTTGTGTTTTTTAAGTTGATTTTTCAGAAAATGCTCTGGAATGCAAGTATGTAGGCTGTAAGAAGTGGGACATTCCATACTACTTAGGCATTAATGAGGTAAATCTAGGTTGGTATAAATGATGGGGAATGTTAGGAGCTGACAGGTGTGTACCTGGTTGATAGGGGTTGCAACTGCTGCCAATGAAGGTCAACTACAGAGTGTGCTTCTATGGAAAGGTCCAAATGGAGGCATAACCTCTGATGTTTTATTTCAGTGAGGGGGGGGGTATTTCCAGGGATCCTTGGCTTTGTCTGGTATAAAAAACTGAGACACTACTAGATATGGTTTGAACTGACTGTGTGTTTGGTCTGTAAGTGAGATTCCTGGTGGATGGAAGCTTTTTTTTTTCTTCAGACACCTTTATTGAATTATCACTTGTGACATATGCAAATGTACACTCATATAACAGTATTTAAACTATATTACTATAACAAACATTATAATTCACATATGCTGCTATATATCATATACCCTAAGAGCAATATTACATAAATTACTCAAATCCTGCCTTTTAAAAAAAAAAAGCAGAGACTCAACTGTTACTCGTTAAATAAAATGCATAAGCGAATAAAACAGCAAACTTTTGAGTTAACAACTCTTTGTCTGTGTTAATATTTGACTAGTAACGGTTGAGTCCCTGTTTGCTGCTTTTTTTATTTCATTTTACTGAGCGGGACTTATTTGGACACTTTGGAGAGTTTTGCCTTGTTTTTTTTTTTTTTTTTTTAAAAGAAACATCTTTATTAACCATCACTTACTACATAGGCAATCATCCATTTATATAAATGAAAATAAACCTCACAGACACAATCCTAGTTACAAGCATTTTACATCACAAACCATACTGACACACTCCCAGTTGCAAACATTATACGCCACTTATAATCTACCCAATCTTTCTCACTCAAACATTACATAGCTTATTTAAGTCCTGCCACCTTTTAGACCTCATTCCTCTCTTGAATGTATTGTTCCCACAGCTCTCATTTTTTTCCTATGTAGTTTTCTCCTATCTTTTTCTAAAGATTTCAATTCCAGTTGTTTTATCTCTGGTACTATATTCACTACTTCCAGTATAGTTGGTTTACATTTTGATTTCCATTTTCTAGTAATTGCTTTTTCGGCAACCATTAATAGACACAGCAAGGCCTTACAATGTCTAGGCAATTCCAATTCTGTATCATAGCTCAGAAAAATCATCTCCCTCATCAGACCAATCTGCCCACCCAGCATCTCTGACAGTATATCCTGCAGGGTCCACCAATTCACCACACTCCCAGAAAATATGATCCAAATTACCTCTTTCTTCCCCTTCACACCCCAACATTTACTGTCTGCCTGAGGAAAAATTCTCTGGAGTCTACTTGGTGTATAAAAATATCACTGTAAACATTTCCAGGCAAAAATCCTAAATCTTCCAGATTTTGTTGCATACTTGGGAGACATACATACATCTTCCCATTGTTTCTTTGTGAATTGCTTATCCAATCTTTCTTCCCAATCCTTTCTAACCTCCTCTAATTGATTCTTATAGTTATTGTGAAATATTTTATAAGGTCTACTACTTATTCCTTTTTTAATGGCAGCTTCTGTTCTAGATTCTATTAAAAACTTTACCACTGCTGGTCTTTCATTTAGGATCTCCTATTTCTTTCTGTTATACTCTGATATCAATCCCTGATAGGGTAGGCAACCTCTAACTAAATGATTGGTGTTTTCCCATTCTATCATCTTTCCCTCTCTAATTATTTCTTCCCAATACCTTGGTTCCTTTGCCAGTTTTCTCCAATAAATTCCAGCCCCCACTTGTCTATTGTCTGTATCCCTAATTGCAGACATCCCTATTGGCAGAATCTCCTTTCTCCATTCCCATGGTGGTTTAGCTCTTAGAATACTTTCTGCTACTTTGTGGATATAAAATTCTGCATGATTATTGTTTTCCTTAAAGGCCTGCATCCAAAATCCCAGTCTCTCCTTGTTTCTTGAGTTTCCACTGTATTTCATCATTATCCCTTTCCACTTTGAATTATAGTTTTCTGCTTGTGCTATGTATATGAGTCTTAACTGTGTAGCTCTGAAATACCCCTTCAAATTGGGTAATCCCAAGCTGCCCTGTTCTTAGGAGTGGCCTTAGGTCAACTGATGCCCTAAGCAAAAGGGCTCCATGGTGCCCCCCCACCGCACCAACTGGTGCCCCCATCCTGGTCTACCTACACCAAATAAATACTGGAAAAGTGCCCCTACTACAGCAGCACCCTAGGCAGCCACCTAATTGGCCTATGCCTAAGGCCGGCTATGCGTGTTCCACTGGAAAAATCAGCTTATCCCACTTGACACTTGTGGTCTTCCACTCCAGATAAAGTCCTTCAGCTCATTATTAATTGCTATTATCCACAACTTCTCTGCTAGTTGATAAAAATATGCCTGACTTGTATATGAGACTAAAGGCACTAAAAACATTTTAAATGATTGTATCTGACTATCCATATCCATATAACAAAGCTTCCATTTTCTCAGTTTTTGCATTATCTTTTGTTTAGTCTCCTCCCACATATCCTTAGCTGCCACACATGAATCATTTTAATCCATACACCTAAATATTTTCTTTTATTATGTCCCAATAAATATGGGTATTCTTGAACCAGTTCATGTGTGGGTACATAATTTTCCACTACTGCCTTTGTTTTAACTTCATTAATTTTGTTTCCTGAAAAGATCTGAAACTGCCTCAAAATGTTCCACAACACTGTAATGTATTTTTCTGATTTTTGTTAGTACAAAATAATATCATATGCAAATAAAGCCAGCTTTTCTTGACTACCATACCAATTATATCCTTAAATTTCTGAGTCCCTTATTTTCTTTGCCAATGGTTCTAAATATAATTCAAATAATAAAGGGAAAGAGGACACCTCTGTCTGGTATCTTTCCTCAAGCAGAAATAATAAGAGAGGACCCCACCCACTTTAATTTTCACCTCCGATCCCTCATATATTCTCCTAATCAACCTTATAATTTTTTCAGGAAATGCAAATGCTTCCATTGCTCTGCTCATAAAGTCACAGCTTACTCTGCCAAATGCCTTCTCTGCATCAAGACCCACCAACAACAATGGTATTTTCTTACATTATATTTCCCTCTGGATCATCAGTGTTCTGTTAATGTTGTCAGATGTTGCCTACTTTCCACAAAACCACATTGATCCATATCTATCAGTTTTGGCATACTTTTGTCATTCTTTTAGCCATTATAGACATAAACACTTTATAATCATGGTTTAATATTGAAATGGGCCTGTATGAAGCTGAATTTCTTGGATCTTTATCCTCTTTAGGTATTACAGCTACCACTGCTTTCTTCCAGGATGGTGGTACTTCTTCCTCTTACAGTACCTTTTAAACAAAACCTTTCATATCTTCATTAGTTTTTTTTTCATCCTAGCTTCCAACATTCCACAGGAATACCATCTATTCCTGGGGTCTTTCCTGTAGATTGGTTATACATCACAATTTTTATCTCATCTCCTCCTATCCTAACTGTTAGAGATTGAGTCCCATCTACTTCTAACTTTGGCATATGTAATTCTTTCATAAACATTTCCATTTGTATCTTTTTTTGATTTTCATATTTCTCTGCTTTATACAGACTCTCATGGAATTTCCAAAACATTTCTAATACCTCTGCAGGATCTCTTGTTATCTTCTTTGTTGGCAACAGCCCTTTCTACTTTCTGTTGCCTGAGTCATTGTGCTAAAAGTTTTTGTGCTCTAGGGTTATTAACAAAAAACAGTTGCTTAACAGCAATCTTTCTAAGCTCGTGCATATTATCGAGGTAATCCCTTATTCTCTGCCTATCATTCTGCAGTTGATCCTCTTCTTATTCTGTGAATTTCCCCCTATTCTGCAATACGTTAACATTTGTCAGTCCCTCTAAATAATTCTTGTTACTTCTTAACCATAGCTCCCTTTCTTTTATTTCCACCCTATTTTTAAACTCCACCTTAATTTTATCCCACTCCTTAGCTATATTTTCAGAAGAAATGTATATCCTCTTTAACAGCTCCTGAATAATCTCCATTACCCATTCCTTAAATTTCTCTCTTTTCAACAAATAGGTGGGAAAGTGCCAGTGTCTCATTTTTATTTCATTACCGTGTGATTTTATTTTAGCTATTATTGGTGCATGATCTGAAATAGTTATTGGGTAGGTATCAATAACTTCAATTAAATGCACATGTTCCTTTGACATGTAAATTCTGTCTACCATAGCATGGTTTTTATATCTTGGGGAATAATATGTATATTCACTCCGAACTCCTATTACTGAATTCACATCTTCTATGCCAAATATGTCCATACATTTCTTCAAAAATCTACCCTCCTTTGTTATATTTTCCTTTATGGGCCCCCCAGACACATCTTCACTGCTGCAAATCAAATTCCATTCCCCACCTATAAGTAATATTCCTTGCTGAAAACTAATTATTTCTCCCAGAATTTTTTTAAGCTCCATTACAGCAGTTTTAGGTGGAATGCAAATACATTACAGTGCAATCCTCCACCCTTGCCAGTAGCCCTTTAGCACTACAAATATGCCATTATTGTCTTTCTTGTCTTCTTATATCACTATTGGAGCTTATCTTGCAAATAATATAAGTACTCCTCTTTTCCTTTGTCCCAGGTATTCCGCTGAATAATAATCATGAAAACGTTTCTTTATCAAATGCACACATTCAGTTTTTTTTTAAGTGTGTCTCCTGTAACATAACTGTTTGCACTCTACATTTTTTAATATAGTTCACTACTCTTTCTTGTTTGTATTTATCTGTGAGGTCATTTATATTTAAATACATTAAAGAAAGCATTGTTGTATTAAAAAGTTATTATTCCCACCTTTTATGTATAACACCTTTTTTGTTAAATGTCTAGTTCCAACTTTGGTGTTACAAGCATACACTGTTTAGCAGGTTACACTTTTATACAGTTGTTTCTTGTCATATACATTTAAGCCTGTATCACATCTTATATTTTTTTTATTGAAAGCATTCAAACAAAACAACAAACCGACCTCCAGGATCCACTAAAACCTAATAACTTAATACTAACACACAAAACTATGTACACCTTCAAATATTGAAGTTGTACCCTCCTAACTGGGAAAACCTCTGAATGTTTTCAGAGAACATTAAATACCTTGGGAAAGCCCCTGAATGCTTTCAGAGAACATTATCAACTTTGGAAAAACCTCTGAATGCCTTCAGAGAACATTATCTCCTAGCCCATTTCTCTTTTCTATTTTTTCCCTCAACCAATCACTCCCCACCATACTGTAGCCAGTTTATCTTTATCAGATTGTCTCCATGGAGACATGAGAACCAGGCAGCCAGTTTCTCAGATTGTTTCCATGAAAACATCAGGCACCATCAATATGGATTGGAGACCAAATGCAGATGTACAGTTCATAATTTTATTAAACAAGCAATACAACCATACATTAATGCCTCCTATTAAATCCCAAAGTACGTTTTCATTTCAAGCCACTTCATCAGATGTGGACTGAATGCTAAGCAATTACATTTATACCTCCACTGCACTAAAAAGCTTAATTGGTTAACCAATGAGGTTAAGAAGAATTGTTATTAATTAATGTAAAAACTGAACAGTGTGATTAACAATATTTAAAATGTTTTAAAATGTCAGGAAACGTAATTCACATGCTAAAACAATAAAAATACACAATCTTAGAATCATATAAATAGTAAAACCAATTTCAGTAAAACATTTTTTAAACATCTAAAACTTAAAACTTTACAAGAAAACCATAATACAAAGGCCTGAACATTGAACTAGGTTGCTTTCTTATACCCAGGTTTGGAGCATACACACAATGTGTCCTTTCAACTAACAACTCCTGCTGTAGAATATCAGTCCAGTTGCTTATTTGTGCTTTCATAAAATTAACAGACTGTTCCTTCCAGCTTCTCTGGTATAGCTGAAAATCTCAGGTTTTCCCTATGTGCTCTGTCCTCTAATTCTAATATTTTTTGAAACATCTCTACCTGAGCAGTTTCATATTCAGCCAGCCTTTTCTTTATTTTTGACCTCTGATTTTTTCAGCTTTATCATCTCATCTGAATATCTGTTTAAAGCTTCTTCAATTTTTTCCAGCCTTTTTTGTTTGTGTTGATATACTCCATCAGTTTTTTTAACCAGGTCTGTATGCAGTTGTCTTACGTCTTCCTGTAGATTACTGGAAGTCATGTCTGAAGGTTGCATTGCTTTTTGCTGAACAGCTACAGAACGTTCCCCAGTCAGTGTTTCTTTCTCACTTTTTGTAGCTGATTTTTTTCCAAGTCTTCTGTATTTCTTTATTCCTGGCATCCAGACAGTACACTTACTAGCCAGTTACTGAAATGTACCCCTAAACACAGGTCTACTGGCCTTCTCTGCTGAGTCCCTTTTTTCACACTGGGAGAACTAGAAATAAGCTGTTAATCAATGTACAGCCATCTTGGAAGTCCCCCTGGTGAATGGAAGCTTAAGGGTTATCTTGTGTATACATGTACACTGCGACTGTTCACAGAGAAGCATACAAAGGTTTGTTTGGTGCCCATTACAAGGATCTAGTGTAGGAGTGAATATGTCAAGGAATCTGTACAATTGCATACTGAAGTATGAGTGTGTGTTTGGTGATTTTGCATAATAATTATGTTCTGCTGGAGCTTGCACTGTAGTGACTGTAGGTAGGTTTGGGTCTGGAGTGAAAATAACTGATTGGAACATTAGAAAATAGTTAAGATTAGTACCTAAGTAAACCCTTAGTTTATGTGGAGAGGTGATGCTGAGATGAAATGGTGATGCTGTTTTGCTCTGAAAGAACTGAAAACACAGGAAAGTCATCTGGTGGTGGTTTCATAAGGTGTTTGATTACAGGGAGAGATAGATTTCCTGAAGATGGAAAGTAATTTTAGCTACCAACAAAACTGTGAGTGAGAGGTGGTAAGAGTAACCAGTTGTCTGGGTAGTGGGCAATAAGATCTATCAAGCGTTATTTTGGCCTAACACCAAAGGACAGGTTTGATCAGGTGAAATGAGGGCAAACTAAATAATGTCTTAAATGGAGTTCAGTTCATTATTAGGATTGTTGGGGGTTGAACTACCCTATTTAGTGGAAGAGATGGATGACAAGTCTGATTGAATACACATGGCGGGAAGGCAATTCCGTTTCAAGAAATTAAGCTAAAGCAGAGTTTGGAGGTTGTACGTGCAAACTGTAAGAGGTGGAAAAAGAGGTATTCTAATTGTGGAGTAAGTCAGAGTATGAAAAGGAGATCTCAGTGGAAGAAGTGAT
Organism: Protopterus annectens; assembly: GCF_019279795.1. Lineage (NCBI taxonomy): Eukaryota > Metazoa > Chordata > Ceratodontiformes > Protopteridae > Protopterus > Protopterus annectens. Next base: position 708,048,723 of record NC_056743.1, read on the forward strand.
GAAGGTCAGTAATTACTGGTGAAATGTAAAATTCCAGGGTAATGATAGAGTGGATTAACTTTCATGGACCTAACAATGATACAGAAGATTGCTTCCCTCCATTTCTTTAGATTCTTTAGGCCATGTATTGAATGTCTGAACAACAACAACATTGAATGTCTGAACACAGGAGACAGAGGGAAAGAAAAAAATTAAGTGAGAAACCTAGAATTAGTTTGTTTGGAAGGAAAAAGTCTCATATTGTCTGCAGGAAAGAACTGCTAGACAATATGGAGGAGCTGGGGTTTGTGGATAAATGTAGGCTGAGGAATGGTGATTAGCAGATTTACATTTTCTACAGATCAGACAAGTCAAGCTAGTAGCCTGGACTTGTTTTTAGTGGACAAGAAGGGAGTTTGGAATCTGAGGCTCAAAAACTGAAGAAAGGAGGCATCACTGGACTGAAGATGAAAGTAAGGATGGAATGCTTGGAAATGGGGACAGCAGAGGAGATTATGTGAGCACAGTGTGTGATGTAGGAAGTTATATGAAGGAACTGGATAGGATAGTGAAAGTAAAGAAGTGTTGGAACTGGAAAGAATTAAGGCAACATGGAGAAAAGAAATAATATATGAGACAGTAATGAAAAGGTGAGTGATACAATGAGATTGAGTGTTCACAGTAAACCTGAGTAAATGACGAGCTGGTGAGAAGAAAGGTATGAGTACTGAGGAGAAGCAGAGAATGGTTGTATTATTGACACAAACACTGTTTAAGACAGAGATGTCTAAGTTGAAGGCAGGGCTGGGTAATCAGACTCTGTTTGGGTGGGCATGAGAATTGGTTGATAGCAGATTGAAGGCCTGGAAGATGAAGAAAGTCAAATGACTTATGAAGTAGTAAAGACTTGGGTTAAGTGCATATTTCAGCCAAGGCCATCAAGTTATCTAAAGCTAGAGAATGTTGTCATGGTCAGAAACATGACAGGTGGAGATATAAATGTTTGAGAGAAGGTTATAAGGAACTGAAATACTTGGAGTAAGGATGTCAATACATATGAAGTATTGCTGGCTATTTGGTACTCAGGAGAAATGCAGTAAGGCCATATGACATCCCACTTGAGTTTTATAAAAACGGCAGGACTGAAATTATTGCTGTCCTGCAGATCTTGTTTCAGTAACAACATGATGGGAGTAATCTTCCAAAAATGCTTTGTGTGACCTCAGTGGTAGTTACTCCAAAATGTATGGGGATCCTGTATACATGGCAAACTATAAAACTTGTATGGTAAAAAATGAGTTTGTCTTTGTTAGATTACATGAAGGGCAATGGTAAGAGGTTAAAAGAGGTAGAGGGTACTCACACTAGTCACTCAGATGGGATCCAAGCATGCAGCAAAGTATAAAATAATAATACTGCCAGATTGGCAGAGTTGAAAACAGGAAAGAGGATATTTGGGAAGAGCTACTTGAAATGGAAGCTAGGGAGCAGATACAAAATATATCTTAAAAACAATTAAACTGGGTTCTTTGCTGTTTAGTTTTCTGACTTCTATGAAGGGAGCATGAGGCAAAGGTAGCACAATGCAATTTAATAGTATAGTACATAGGGACTGTTTCTCCAGAGAAGGAAGAATGAAACCCAAAGTGTGGGCAGCTGGTTTAAAAGTCATATGACTTTGAAAGCCAATGGAACTACACCTGCTTCAAGGGGAAAGAAAAGAGGATCAAATATGATTATACTGGAAAAGCTGGAGCCTTCCTATCATATGAATAAAGATTTCATGAGCTAGAAGAACTATACATTAATAAGAATGCTCATCAAGAGGTAGCTGCGAAGGTCTACGCTGAAAGTGGGTGACTATTAGTCAGTCTCCCAAGAAAAGTGAGGAAAGACTTCAAATACAGTTCTAATGTATGCCAAATTACATCTTATTTAGGGAGCAGTTAAAAGTAAGACAGATAATTTCTTAGTGAGGGTGTTAGAAGGGATAAAAACTTCAAATTTGTTTGTAAGTAGTAATGAGTGAAGGGATCACAAGGGAAGGGGAAAGGGAACATGGTGAAAAGAGATGATTTTTGAATGTTTCTGAGTGTCAAGTAGAGCAATAGTTCATAGAAAAAGCAAAACTGGAATAATACAGATTAGTTTAAATGTGGGAATGTTTAGTAGTTTATGTTAATCATATAAATAGTTTTGAAGTAAGTTTTTAGTACTTCTGTTTGAAATGTTAATAACAAATGTGCAACAAATTCATATCTATTGTTTAGTGATATATGAACTGCCTCACAGACCGGTCTAAATTTTAGAAGGTGTTACTGTATGCAAGGCAACTGAATACACATGTGTTAATGTTACAGGAAACACACCTGCAGAGAATGGAATATAAGGAATTGTCAAAGACATGTGCCAGATTCAGCAAACTTTCATGCAATAATAGCTTATTCTTGCACTGAAGGGACTGTTCCTGTACAGCACGGTAGTACGCCATGCATATTAATAAAGGCACACTGCCGTGCTCTAAAACAGACACCATTCTGTGCAAGAGCGCATGGGGTGTATCTGACAGCAGTGCTCTCACAATATACACGCCCCCTGCACTCAAAAATTGCCAAACAGCAATATAAAATTTATGAAAGTCTCCACGGACACTTTAGTGTCTGTGGAGAAAATAACAGACAGCCTACTTCAGAAAAGCACACATGTATGGCAGAATGTACACATATTAGAATAGTAATGTTGTGTTAACCACTGTTTTCCACACTGTGCTATGTCCAAAGGTATGTATAGGAATGTATATATAAGAATGTTGTAATCACAAGGGCAGATTGTACAACCAAGAGGGAATTAGGCAGAAAACATTCAAAAAAGAGACAGCAGTTTCTCAATAGCGCATTCTGATGAAGCACAAACTTGTTGTATTTTTAGCAGAAACAGCCACGGTTCGAATCACAGGAGTAGTAGTAAGCTATATGCATAATTTCAACTACGATTTTGTGAATATGTGTAGAAACAGTCAGGTAGTGCCAACATAAATTCTCCCCACAAGTCTTCCAGGTAAGAGAAGGTATAAAGTAGCTATAAGAAGGCTGTAGTTATACTGTGTCCAACACCCATAGTCCAACCCCAAGGCTGCAAATTACAGCAAGATAAGTACATAAGTACATACGCCAAGTGGACACCCCCAAGAAATATTCAAATGTGTCATGCTGTCACAGCTACCAGTCCCTGCTACCAACAGCCACGGTAACCGATAGAAATCAAGGCAGAGTATAGCAGTAGCACGCGTGCACACACACACACACACACACACACACACACACACAAGCGCACACAGTATGAGTGCACATATGTAACCCTGACTATGCGAATATGGGTAGAAACCGCCAGGTAGTGTTAACAAACATTTCCTCCTCAGGTCATCCAGGTAAGAGAAGGTATAAAGTAGCTATAAGAAGGCTGAAATTACACACTGTGTACAAACATACCACCGCCCAACCCAAGGCCATAGGTTGTTGTAATAATACATGTAGAGTAACGATTAGGGCAGTGATCATTAAAGCTGTGACCACTGCACGAATCTACATTTGTTAATTGACATCTCTCTCTGTCCCCCACCTTATCTTCACCAATAATCTAAACACATAAATGAATGGGTATGTTTTCCACCAAACCTACTGTTGGGACATGTGTCCTATTGTTCTACAAATGTTGATATGTATTCCAATTAATGTTCCCTGTTCAAATACTATTATTGGTGGCCTGTTGCTATCAATGTAATCTGCATGATGGTGTAATGCCCACTGTGGTTCCATATATGCATGTGTTCTGTTTGCTATGCAAATGTTCCATATCTGCTGTTTTGGGTTAATGGGAATACTCATGCATGCTGTTATAACTAATGCTGGAATGTGTTTACCATTACCAACCAATATATCTTCTAAAATTGCAACAACATAACACGTCTGGGAAGGCCAATCCCAGCGGATCCGCCTCACCCGCCTCATCTGGCCATGGCACCAGGCTGCAGCACATCTGGGACCCACCCTGGACCTCCTCGTCCAGTGGTCCTGCACCACCTTTAGGTGGAACTGCCTCAGGGCTGGGGCTCGTCCCCCTCCGGGCATGGACGCAGACAGGATCCTGTCACTCAAAGCCAGGTTCGGGGTCTGGTGCATAGCAAGATCCTCAAGGAATTGGGAGCTATGCTATGCCAGCTTGAGGGCCACATGGCCCATTTAGAGGGTCAGCCTGCCCCTCCTGCTCAGCCCACAGCACAGCCACCTTTGGGGCCTTGAAGGTGCAGTGGTGACTGCCCATGGGTGGGGACCTCAGTCCCACTGTATACATTTGGGGGCCCGTGGGATTCTGATTACCAAACACTTCTCCCCATCCAAGGTGTTTACCCCCCACATGTGTCATATACTGCCCCTGTATGCTGTCTTGTCTGTCTTGTCTGTTTTCTTACCCAACCTACCTCCCCAAATATATCTACTATCCTTCCCAACATCCCACTCTCACCTTAAAAAAAAGGGCAATCTGTTCCCAAAAGAAAGTTGCTCCATACATAGCTGTCCATTTCGAACACGTCCACTGGACACATGTAATCTGGTCTAATTGGCTTCACAACACATTACTGTTGTCCTCACCCCTCTCTCAGGGGTCTGAATGTCCAAATTTACCTACAAATTCAGCATATATGCACAGCTATTGCTGTAGAAGAAATGGATAGCTATAGACTTTCCCTACACCCATCCTGCACATCCCTAGCTATCTTTCATCTTGTTTTGCTCTCTTCCTACCCCTATTTTCATCACTTTCCTATCACACCTTTTTTCTTTTCTTTAAAAAAAATTAGCATGGGGGTAAGCACGAGTAAGCAGTAGTAAGCCTGTTTGCATGGTGCTAAGCAATACCTACACAGATTAAGCACTTTTTATGGGTAACTCTTTATAAGCTTAGTTAACTGGAACTTAGCATTGCTTACTGCTGCGCAAACCCACTTACAACTGCTTAAAAGTGCCTTAATCACTCTTTATCCAACAGCCTTTGGTCTGTCGAGCAACAAAATAATCAGCCCTTACAAGTCTTGAACCCACAACCCTACACAATATAGCCACAGAATTTTACCACTAAGCCATCAGAGCTGTAGATATGTCTGATGTAATTTCAAGCATATCATTCATCACAGTCATTCAACAGCAGGGAAAAGGTTTAACATTAGTCAAACTTTGTATATAGATATAAATGTATATTTGTTTGCAGATGCAATGCAGACATATATATATATATATATATATATATATATATATATATATATATATATATATATATATATATATATATATATATATATATATATATATATATATATATATATATATATATATATATATATATATATATATATATATATATATATATACAAACACACACACATATATATATATATATATATATATATATATATATATCAATATATAAACACACATATATACATACATATGAACAAACAAACACAATGACACTCCACAAGATAAATGCTGTGCTGTAAAAATTCTCAAGTATACCGATAATGTAGAAGAATACAGCGACAGCAACCATGCAAATCCTTTCACTAGAAACGTGAATAATTGCTTACATCAATCAGATGACTCATATACTTTCATAAAAAAGACTGGTTTAATAGTGCACTCAGTTGGTAAGCGCTTTCACATCATAGCTTCATTAGACCTTTTGGTAAACTGAGTACATAACATTTAAAATAACAACATCCAATCACACAACTCCAATTAAAACATCACATCCTGCATAGTCGTGTCACAATAACAGGACCTCTAGTGGAAGAATACTATAACTAACTAAAGCAATATTATCTCATAACTTATACACATATTATTTAATTCACATATTATGAATATTTAAACTTTGTTCAATTTAATCACTGTTTAGATTCATTTAAAAATCATACTATAAACATAAAATATAAACTAAACATTCAAGGTGAAAACATATTTAAAATGTTGTTTGCTCTCCTAACATGCATTACCAGCATTAAACAGTGTTCCCAATTCATTAATCCAAACAACGAAACGCTGCTGTCACATAGCTCAAAAATAATGCACGTAGCAGATGAATTATAATCGTTAAACGACATTTCAGAATGTCGACATTCATAAGGCCGAGACCATCTGATCGACATTGGAAATGACCATAGAAGAAAAAATTAAAAACACAAAAAAAACTTGCCTTCATGCTGCTAGCGGGAGGGGGCTCTGCCCCCCCAACTTAATTATACCAACTCCAAGATCGCACCACAGTGCAGAAGATGGAAATCTTTCCATTCCACACTGTACGGAGATGCCGGTTCTGCATGGTCGACATTTTGAATGTCAATCATATGGTCTCAGCCATATGAATATCGACATTCTGAAATGTCGACCATGTGAAGGGACCCCATACAGATATATATATATATATATATATATATATATATATATATATATATATATATATATATACATACACATATATATGTATTGTAGTTAGACATCACATACACACTCTGAAACTCTTACTGCAACAAATGGTGGTGAAGGGTCCCAAACTAGGGACTTCTTTTAATTATAGCCCTTATCCCTTCCTCCCCAGCAGCAACTGTTCTGCCTTGCAACAAAATAATAAGGCCTACCAGGTCTTGAACCCAGGGCCACGTAAACCACAATTAAAGCAATGTACCATTACACTATCTGAGCCCTATAAGACAGTGATGAATTTCCAAATATATCAGTTAGTACAGTCATTCAACAGTAGGAAAAGGAGTCTGTAGAATCAGTCGGATTCTCTCTCTCTCTCTCTATATATATATATATATATATATATATATATATATATATACATGTATAGATGTATATATATGGACATATCTACATATAATATATATATATATATATATATATATATATATATATATATATATATACACAAAGAGAGAAAGATACATATACATTTATATCTATATATATATACATACACACACACACACACACACATATATATATATATATATATATATATATATATATATATATATATATGCGTATAAATACATAACTCTATATATATGGGGAACAGTGACATCTGTGCTGTAACAGAAACCTGGTTAAATGCAGCAGGAAGCATCCCGTCATTACCAGCCTATAACTCATTCCACACCTTTTGTTTGCAGAACTTGGACTGAAGCTCCTAAGGTAGTATTTCCATATTCATCAAGGGTACACACATCTCTAGAGTGGTAGACCAACATTATGCATTACAGATCCTGCAGGTGTAGCTAGCATTGGGTAAGACAGTGGTTTAGGTTGTAGCCTGCTATATGTCCCCAAACATGTCCCAAGACTCGTACTCCATGTCCATAAACACCCTGGAGAATATTAGTGTCCAACCTAACAGTCTCATACTGGTTGACTGCAACTACCCCACCATTAACTGGGAAAGGTTAAAGAAACTCCAGCTCTACTCAGTGGCATACCGCCTGCTCAGAGGTGACCTGTGCCTGACGTATAAGGCCATGTCCAACCCGGAATTAAGGGACATGCTGCACCTCAAAAAATCCAAATCCCATCGAGCTACACGCTCAAGAGACTTGAACCTCAGCACTGAAATAAATAGGACATGCTGGAGGGACAGATTCATAACCCAGAGGCTCCCTTCACTATGGAATAAAATCCCAGTCCAGGTTAGGCAGAGTCCCTCATTGACTCTCTTCAAGAGGAATCTTGATGAGTGGATGGGAGATCATAGGTTTACCCCGGGTATCACTTCTGTGTCACTGTTAGACAGAGGCACAGTATACTAACCTCGAAAAAGGGCATAGCAAAATTAATTTAAAATGGGTGGCGAAAGCCAAACATACTCTGGCTAGGTTTATAAATGCCCTAGGGCAGATAGCCTAGTATGAACCTATGAACCTATGAACCTATGTACCGATGCACATGCCTATCACATCAACCTGGTCCTTGCTAACATGGGAGACTGTTGCTGTACACCAATAGTCAACTCCTCCCTTGTTATATCTGAACACAAAGTAATCACCTTTGGAAATCTACACCCCTCCCACCCCCTGCATAGGTCCATGAAAAGCCTTTCCAAACCTAATTATGGCCTTCTAAAAACAGAGGTGGCTAATCTCACAGCAGCCATGCAAATGAAGACTAGTTGCGTGACTGCAGAATCAAACAAAATTGCACTAGAACACGTAAACAAATGCATGGATACTGCCATACCCAATAGAGCTAGGACCCTCACCTCCAAAAAAAGGAAGCCAATCTGGTGGTCCCCAGCCATAAAGAAGCTGTACAACAGAAGGAAGGAACTGATATGGAATAAGGTGAAGTTCCAAGACTGCAAAAAAAAACCATTATCAGCCTCAATTACAAGTTGAGATCCCTCATCAAATACTACAAAGTAAGCTGTGAAAACAGAATTGTAGCACATAGTAAAGACAACCACAAGGCATCATACAGTTATGTAAACAATCGCCATGGCAATACCAAGATTTCCTCTGAGCTACTAGACAATAGTACCTCCTAGACTGAGCCAACAAATATTGACAATATATTGGCTAACATATTGAGTGCACACTGTACCCTCCCAAAGGTCCAATCACAATACCAGTACCCTGCTAGGCACCCAGTATTACTGCTGCACAGGTTAAAACACCACTGTCCAAAGCCAAGAATATAGCATCTATGGGACCTGACAACATCCCTGACTGTGTTCTACATGAACTACAGAGTGACCTGGCACCACACCTGTGTGCCCTGTTCAAGCACGGCCTTACCTCAGGCTTTGTCCCTACTGAGTTGTTTACTGCTATAGTCACCCCTTTCCACAAACAAGGTGCAACTACAGACCCTGGGAAATACCACCCCAACTGCCTGACAAGTCTGTTATGCAAAGCTATGGAATGCATCATCATGCACATAATTCACAGGGATATGGGAATATGCAGACACAGGATCCTACACAGTTTACTTTTCTAAAGGGTAAGTCATATCCGCTCAGTCAACCGAGTCAACTTCTTGGAGTCAGTCACCTGAATTGTGGATGAAGGCAAGGTGACACAGACAGCCTACCTTGATCCGGACAAAGCCTTTGATAACATTCCCCATTCAGGAATCATGCAAAAACTCACTAAGCTAGGTATCCACCCCTATATCACTAGGTGGGTTGCAAACTGGGTCACAGATAGAACTCACAGTGTGGCAATAGCTGACTCCAAGTCAGACTGATGCGCAGTCATAACTGGAGTCCCACAGGGTTCTGTCTTGGGTCCCCTCATGTTTGGTATCAACTTCTCTGCAGTCCATGCCAACATGAAGGGACTCTGGCTGACAAAGTTTGCAGACAGTTGCAAGTTGGGAGCTATTATTAACTATGCAAGTGATGTTGGCATCCTACTGAAAAGCCTCACTGACACCAATGCCTGGTGTCAGAGCCCATGGCCTTAAGCTCAATGTCAGAAAATGTGCTGTCATCTCCTTTGTGGAAAACCCTGTTCCCATGAATTACCACATTGATGGTAGTCCCCTGAATGAAGACAGCATTATAAGAGATCTGGGTACACAGGTTGACAGCAATGTCTCTTGACCACCACATTACCACTGTGGTCACAAAGTCCTTCTATGTGGCACATCTCAGTAGTAACGCATTAGCATCCACGAAGGAAGAGGACATTGTCCCCCTGTACTCTTCTTGACAGAGTGACACAGTTTGTTTCAGCATACATATAATGTGATGTAGGTAAATGAAATGTATTTCTTCATTTCCTGACAACAACCACATCATTACAGTGATTTACCAGAGAAATGATGATACTCTGTAAAACAGGCCGGAATATGAGCAGTAAATCTGGACATCCTGCCATCCAGCCAGTTGACAGTTATGCTCAGAATTCCATTCTGCAATGAATCTGGACCAAGGCTAACAAAGTGGTGGGTAGAAGCCATAGAAATGGGGATGTATCTGAAGTACTGGCATGGATAAGCTAGCACAGTTGCTGTACTAATACCCTCCTGTGTGCTCTAACATATATTCAGTGAAATAGCACAAGTAATTTGATCAGGAAATGTGTTATGGGCACTTACACATGTATTTGCAAATATATCAGGCACTATGGTGATGTAACAGCTGTGACAAACAGACACCAGTGTGAAAGTGCATACCTACAACCAATATCACCGTTGTCACAGTCACATACTGGTAAGTGAAGTGAACAGTAGAGTATACATACTGTGTGAACTAATACATAATTGTTTGCCACTCACACACTCGCCCTACATATACAGTCCCAATTCTCAGTATAGTCTGACTCCTGACCTTGGTGAAGGACATGTCTCAGTCTGCCCCTACAAACACATACAGCCAATAGACCAGTGGAAACTGGAGCATCATGTCAGATAAAGAACGAGCCATAACACTTACATCCACCCCCTCCATACACAGCCCAAATAACATGTACACATGACATGTGTGCACAATCATGACAGTCTGTTAACAATGGTCAGACATACACAGGCCTCTCACATATACAGTCCACCTCAGAATGTACAGGCTCAGGACTCATATCTATGGTCTCTTCCCTGACATGTCTGTGGGTCTACTACATCACTGGGATGGTAGCAGGAATGAAGGCAATAAATAATGATAATGCATATGTTTGTGCCTCACTGACATCTGGACAAAGCCTGATATAATTTGGGGACAGAGACACAAACACAGGTGTAGATTGGACAAATTGCTGTCATACATTGAGACACTGGGTTTGTTGTAACATCCTTTATGAGGAGTGTAACATTGGTAATACCAATAGATGTGATAATTTACTGACTGCATTCCCCAGAGTCCACAACTGATTTACCAAGGACACCAATTGTCTGGGGAATAGACAAAACAAAACAGGAAAACATGTGGCCAGTCTGTGTACAGCGTGCCAGGGGAGAAGTATGTCAGAGACATATCACTATCAGTCGTGGCATCACTCGCTAAATGCATGTCCACACAAACCCTGTCAACCTATCAATCCAGCATGTGTATAACAGCACTGATAACATAGAATCTGTTCACAAATCTGGGGATATGTCCGCCATGTTAACTCGTTGTCACCACATGTCCTGTCCTGTGACATATTGCCACCTACTGTATGTGAATCTGTAGCCCACCACCTCTGTAATGTCCCTCACACAGGCTAGGAAAAGGGGCAAGGCCCATATCAAGGAATGTCCCATATGTCGGAACTAGCAGCAGTGTCCAGGTCCACAGCACAATACTATGTGGGCACCTACATAGTGGTATGGCCTTAGCAATACCTGACATCTGTACAGAGGACAGACAGAAAGTAGATAGCCAACAGGTTGTGCATTAGGATGAATGTTTTGAAAAATAGAAGTCTGAAACTGAAATGTATGTCATTACTGTATGACAGCAGTTATCAATGACAAGTCCAAAAAATTATACTGTCCACAGTTAATATCAAAATATCAGATCAATATCCAATATGAGATACATAAAAACATACAGCTCAAACACCAAGGACAAGATAGTAGTACTTAGACTCCCTGCTTTGCATGCAGGGTGTATGGTTCTAGTACTACAATATGAAATCTACTTTTACTTGGAAAACACTGTTAAAAGTGCTAATGTAATGATACAATATAAAGAACCAGTGCACAGTAGCTGGTGTAACATGCAAGTGCGACTGTATATAACCTGGATACCACCGATGTATAAAACAAATACAAAGAAAAAATATTGTGGTACTACCCATGTATACCCAGGTGTCCCATACAGTGTAGTCACACCCCTTGCTACTGTAATGACAGCACATAGAAGCATGTAATGTACAGGAAGTTAAATACACTTATTAAAGATGTCATGACCCTGCTATTTTATCAGACTGGAATGTGCTCACTGGTTACCAGGGCTGAGCAATGCTTAGCAGGTTTAAGCATTTATTACATATAAATGCTAAGCAGATTTGCACACTGGTAAGTGAAGCCTACACGGTATAAGTGCCTATTCATTTAATCATATGGTAGCACCACTTACCATCAAGCAAACCCACATAAACACACTTAAAGCTGCTCAAAACTGCCTTAATCACTCTGTATCCAACAGTCCTTGTTCTGCTTAGCAACAAAATAAACAGTCCTTGCACACTGTGATAAGTGCCTCATGTATTTTAATGC